>NC_072444.2:12755000-12857500 GCF_028878055.3 Symphalangus syndactylus
ACACTCCATGGTATTTACACAAAAGAGTTGAAAACTTATGTTCACACAAAAATCTGCACACAGATGTTTATAGCAGCTTTTTTCATGTTGCCAAAAGAAGAAACCAGGATGTCCTTCAGCAGGTAAGTGGATTAACTGTGGTACATCCAGACAATGAACTATTGTTCAGCACTAAAAAGAAATGAGCTATCAAGCCATGAAAAGAATGGAGGAAACTTAAATCCATATTACTAAGTGAAAGAAGACAATCTGAAAAGGCTACATACTGTGTGATTCCAACTATATGACTGCTATTGTTTGAAAGTCCCCTCAAAAAACTGATGTTGAAGTTTAGTTGCCACAGTAACTGTTGAGAGGCGAGACCTTTAAGAGATGATTAGGTTATGAGAGCTCTGCCCTCATGAATGGGGTAATGTTGTTATTGTGAGAGTAGGTTAGTTATCTAGGAAGTGGGCTCCTGATAAAAAGAATGAGTTCAACCTGATTTCTGTTCTCTTTCTCTTGGCCCTTCTGCCATGTTATGACACAGCAAGAAGGCCCTCACCAGATGCAGTTCTTCAACCTTAGACTTCCCAGCCTATAGAACCATGAGTCAACACTCAGTATTATTATATAAAATACATACATATATATATTTTTCTATATATTATATATATATTTTTCTATATATTCTATATATATATATTCTACATATATGTAAAATTACCCAGCCTGTGGTATTGTGTTATGGCAACAGAAAATGGACTAAGACAGAAACTTGGTGCAGAGAAGAGGGACTGTTGTTGTGACAAATACTTGAACATGTAGAAGCTGCTTTGGAACTGGGTAATGGATAGAAGCTGGAAGAGTTTGTAGGAGCAGGCTAGAAAAAGCCTAGATTTCTGTGAATAGAGCATTAAGGGCAATTTTGCTGAGGGCTCAAAAGAAGGCCCCAGAACTAAGGACAGCCTAAATCTTCTTAGAGATTATTTAAGTGGTCATGACCAGAATGTCGGTAGAAATATGAACAGTAAAGGCCATTCTAATGAGGTCTCAGACAGAAATGAGGAACAAGGTATTGGAAACTAAGGGGAAAGGCCATCTTTGTTACAAAGCAGCAAAGACTTTGGCTGAACTATGTTTATGTCCAAGGGCTTTATAGAGTGCAGGACTCAACAGCAATGAACGGGGATATCTGATGGAAGAAACAGCTGAGCAGCAAAGCATTCAGGTTGCTGCATGGCTCCTTTTAACCACATACAGTGAGATGCAAAAGGAAAGGAATGACTTAAAGACAGAATTTATAATCAAAAGAGAAGCAAAGGAAAACTCACAGCCTGGCCACCTAAAGAGTGAAAAGCAATAACGTTTGGAAGAGAATGCTAAGGGTGTGGCCAAGCAACCATTTGCTTAAAAGATCAGGCTAGCTAGAAGAAAGCCAGGTGTTATTCATAAGACAATAGAGGAAAGACTCCAAAGCCATTTCAGAGCTCTTCAAGGCTGTTTCTCTTATCAGGGGCCCAGAGCTGTAGGAGAGCAGAATGGTTTCAGGGGACATGCCTGGGACATCCTCCACAGGCTCACTGCCCAGAGCCATCTCAGGACTCTGCCCCCATCATTCCAGTGCAGCACCTCTCGACTTCCCTGGCTGTGGCTTAAGTGGTCCCAGGTGCAGCTCAACCTGCTGCTCCAGGAGGTACAAGCTTTAAACTTTAGCAGCATCCACATGGTGTTAGGTCTGCAAGCTCACAGAATGCAAGAGCTGTGGGGGCATGACTACCTTCAACTGGATTTAAAAGGGGGTCCAGGCAGACACCTGCCACAGGGCAGAGCCACGACAGAAAGCCCTATTAGGTAAATGCCGAGTGGAAATGTGGGATCAGAGGCACTGCACAGAGTCCTCACTAGGGCGATGCCTACTGCAGCCATGGAAGTGGGGCCACTCCCCAGACCACAGAACTGTTGAGCTGCCAGTGAGTGATGGCAACCTGGGAAAGCTGCAGGCATGAGATCCCCACCTATCAAAATTGCGTGGGCTCAGCCTAGCAAAGCCATAGAGGCAGAGCTGCCCAGTGTGCCCAGGTTGCGGGTTGTGGAGTCAAAGGAGATTGTTCTCCAGCTTTAAGACTTAATCTTGTTTTCCCTTTTGGGTTTTGGACTTCTTTGGGGCCTGTTACTCCTTTCTCCTTTCCTGTTGCTCCCTTTTGGAATGGGAACATCTATCCTATGCCTGTCCCACCGTTGTATTTTGGAAGTAGAGAACTTGTTTTGATTTTGCAGACTCACAACTGGAAGGAATTTGCTGCAGCATGAGACATGCTTTGAGTCTCATCCATATCTGATTTAGATGAGACTCTGAACTTCAGTCTTTTGAGTCGGTGCTGGAATGAGTTAAAACTTTGGGGCTATTGGAATGGGATGAATGCTATTTCGTATGCAAGGAAGACAAGAGTTTTGGTAGGCCAGAGGTGGAATGCTATGGCTTGAATGTCTTTTCCAAAACTTATGTTGAAATTTAGTTGCCATTGTAACAGCGTGGAGAGACAAGACCTTTAGGATGTGATTAGGGCCAGGAGCAATGCCTCACACCTGTAATCCCAGCACTTTGGGAGGCTGAGGCAGAAGGATCACTTGAGTCCAGGAGTTCAAGACTAGCCTGGGAAACACAGCAAGCCCTCATCTCTAAAAAAATTTACAAATTAGCCAAGCCTGGTGGTACGTGCCATAGTTTCAGCTACTTGGGAGCCTGAGGTAGGAGGATCAGTTGAGCCTGCGAGGTCAAGGCTGCAATGAGCTATGGTTGTGCCACTGCACTCCAGCCTAGGCAACAGAGTGAGACCCTGTCTGAAAACAAAAACAAACAAACAAAAAAGAGGTGATTAGGCCATGAGAGCTCTGCCCTCTTGAATGGATTAATACCATTATTAGGGGATGGTGTTAGTTATCCCAGGAGTGGGCTCCTGATAAACAGAAGAGTTCAGTCTGAGTCCCTCTCTCTGTTCCGTGAGCTCGCTTGCCCTCTGCCATGTTATGACACAGCAAGAAGGCCCTCAGCAGATGCAGCCCCTCAATCTTGGATTTCCCCAACCACAAGCCTAGTAAGTCTCTTTTCTTTATAAATTACCCAGTCTGTGGTATTCTGTTATAGAAGCATAAAATTGACTAAGAGAATGACATTCTGGAAAAGGCAAAACTGGAGATGGTAGAAAGGTCAGTGGTTGCCAGGGGTTAGGGGGATGGGAGGAAGAAATAGGTGTTGCACAGAGGATTTTTATGGCAGTGAAAATACTTTGTATGATACCATCATGACAGATACATGTCATTATACACTTCTCCAAACCCATAGAATGTACAACATTAACAGTGAACCCCAAAGTAAACTATGGATTTGCAGTGATAATGATGTGTCAATGTCAGTTCATCGGTTGTTAAAATTGTTCCATTCTGGTGGGGGATGATGATGGGAGGCTGTGTATGTTGTGGGGGCAGGCAACATAGGGAAATCTCCATACCTTCCTCGCAATTTTGCTGTGAAACTAAAACTACTCTAAAAAAATCTTTGAATGTATTTTAAAAATGTTTTTAGTTTAAGAAGTTTTTTTAAAGGGTGAAACATGCTACAACATACATGTTCCATCAGTACATGTACTAATACATATTACAATATGGATGAACCTTGAAGACTTATGCTAAGTGAAAGAAAAGACCACATATTCTATGATTCCATTTATATGAAGTGTCCAGAATAGGCAAATCCATGGAGATGAAAAGTAGGTTTGCGACTGCAGGAGCTGAGGGATAGGGGAGTGGGGAGTCACTGCTAAATGGTACAAGGTTTCTTTTGAGAGCAATGAAAATATTCTGGAATTAGTGATAATAGGTTGTATGACCTGGTGGATAATACTAAAAGCCACCTCACTGCACACTTTAAAGGGTTAATTTTATGGGATATGAATCATATCATTTAAAAATTGTCCTTGGGGCGAGGCGCTGTGGCTCACGCCTGTAATCCCAGCACTTTTGGAGGCCGAGATGGGTGGATCACCTGAGGTTAGGAGTGCGAGGCCACCTGGCCAACATGGTGAAACCCTGCCTCTTTTTTTTTTTTTTTTTTTTTTTTTTTTGAGACAGAGTCTCGCTCTGTCCCGCAGGCTGGAGTGCAATGGCGGGATCTCCGCTCACTGCAAGCTCCACCCCCTGGGTTCACGCCATTCTCCTGCCTCAGCCTCCCAAGTAGCTGGGACTACAGGCGCCCGCCACCACACCTGGCTAATTTTTTGTATATTTAGTAGAGACGAGGTTTCACTGTGTTAGCCAGGATGGTCTCGATCTCCTGACCTCGTGATCCACCCGCCTCAGCCTCCCAAAGTGCTAGGATTACAGGCTTGAGCCACCGTGCCCGGCCCAACCCTGCCTCTTCTAAAAATAAAAAAATTTAGCTGGGCGTCGTGGTGTATGCCTGTAATCCCAGCTATTCAGGAGGCTGAGGCAGGAGAATCGCTTGAACCCAGGAGGCGGAGGTTGCAGTGAGCTGAGATTGCACCACTGCAGTCCAGCCTGGGTGATAGAGCAAGACTCTGTCTCAAAAAGTAAATAAAAATAAAAAATAAATAAATAAAAATAAAAATTGTTTTTGGGTCTAGAGTAGTTGGGGTGGAGCCCGAGAATTTGCATTTCTGACAAAGTTCCCAAGTAATGCTGACACTGCTGGTCCCCAGACCAGACTTCGAAAATCATTTCATGTAAATTGCTCTGTGTCTGGCCAAGAACAGCGGCTCAATACCACGTGAGGAGATTTCAGTGATATCCACAACCAACCACCTGATGCAGGAACAGGGTAATTTTCTTTAATTTCCAGTTGGGGAAACTGAGGCCCAGAGAAGGCAGTAACTACTGGGAGTTATGAGGGAGGACGGGACATGGCAGAGGTGGGACTCGAGCCCAGGTCTTCCAGCTCCACGTTGAAGGCTCCGCCACTGGCCTGGAGCAAGTGGGGTTCTCTCTGAATGCCCCATAGACAGGGAAATGTGCCCAGGAACATACCCAACCCTCCAACCCTCTCACTCCATCCTCAGCAAAATCCTTCCATTCTCCCAGCCCCTTCTGAGATTATATCTAAGGGCTGGTCTGCCTGGCTCCAGATCTACTTCATTTGTGGATTCTGCCTCCTGCCACCCTCCTTCCCTGGCCCCCCAGGGCAAGTCTCAGCCGGATCCTTCCTGCTGCCACTCCCGCCCCACCCCACTCCACCTGGGGACCCAGGCCTTGGCCCCAGCAGGCATCATGGCAGGGCAGCCTGAACCAAGTCACACAGGGGTGGTCTTGAGGTCTCCAAGAAGGTCACCTAAAGACATTCACAGTTAACCCCTCACAGTTCATGCAGAGCAATTTTGCATCTTTGTCTCATTTGCTCCTGTGACTTTTGCAGAAAGTGGCTTTCCCAAGGGCAGCCCGGCAGGCAGGCTTCAGAATAAAGGCTGTCCCTTCCTGGCCTTTCGTTTGCTCATTCATTCAAATACTCACTGGGTGCTTGTTCCATGTCAGGGCCTTGGGAACACAAAGGTGATTAAAACACAGTTGCATGGCCAGGTACAGGTGGCTCACGCCTGTAGTCCCAACACTTTGGGAGGCCGAGGTGGGTGGATCACTTGAGGTCAGGAGTTTGAGACTAGCCTGGGCAACATGGCGAAACCCTGTCTCTACTAAAAATACAAAGATTAGCTGGTGTGGTGGCACACGCCTGTAATCCCAGCTACTTGAGAGGCTGAGGCAGAAGAATCACTTGAACCCAGGAGGTGGAGGTTGCAGTGAGCCGAGATTGTGCCACTGCACTCCAGCCTGGGCAACAGAGCAAGACTCTGTCTCAAAAAAAAAAAAAAAAAGAAAGAAAGAAAGAAAGAAAGAAAGAAAGAAAGAAAGAAAGAAAGAAAGAAAAAAATATTAAACAAACAACAACAACAAAAAAAAAAACAAAAAAACACAGTTGCAGAAGCTCACAGTCAGGTTGGGAAAGTAACTCACTGGGACCCTGAAACAATCATCACAGGGATGAGTCTGAGGTCCGACCCTGAAGACCGCTTTGAACGGTCCCCAGAGGGCACAAGCCTGGTCTTTATCCACACCCAGAAAGGACTGTCCAGAAGCAGCCTGGTGTTAGAGCTGAGGTTTCCCACGGCCTGCTGGCCCCCTTATTCCAGGCTGGGGCCTGAGGTAGTAACACTTGGCTGCCACATGAGAGAAGTGGGCAGACGCTACCTGTCTGGGGGCGAAGTGACCGCTGCGACAGCTAGCCCAGAGGGACTGCAGTCTCATCTGCTTTCCGGGGCTTAATGATGGAGACAAGCTGCTTCTCAAAGGAAACTGCTTCAGTAAAGATCTTCAAAAGGCAATATACTGTATTTTGGTGACTCTAAGAGGCTTGATTTTTCACATTTTAGTGTCTCTGAAATCGGGGTGTGTCTTACAGTAATTGTTGGCAGGAGGCCCTCTCCAGGGAGTGGTCACAGCCCGCTTACACCGTCACATCGACAATGGGATTCTGTGGCTTGGAAGGAAATCCTGGGGTTCTTTTAACCTCTAGGAACCAAATGGCTGTGGGTACAGGGTGGAGAAGGTGGTAAATCGGACGTGTTTAGCAGCATTCCTCCCATGGGCGTCGAAAGTGGGCCAGCCCCGCACAATGGCAAACCCTGCGCAGGAGCCCAGCGCCAGTGGCCCTCAGCCACCTCTAGGAAATGCCGCATCCAGTAGTTGTTCCCTTGGTGGAAAGGGGCTGGGACAGCCACAAAGGAGGCTTCTAGGATGCTCGGAAGCTCTCCCCATCTGGGTAGTAGCTACACTCAGTGGTGGGCCAGTAAACCAGACCTCTGACGGGAAAAAAACAGCCCTGAATTATGTAGCATTTGCCAATTTCCATGATGTAAAATACTCCCATTGCAGCTGGGGTTTGGTTTTTGTTTTTGTTTTTTGAGACGGGGTCTCGCTCTGTCACACAGGCTGGAGTGCAGCAGCTTAATCATAGCCTACTGCAGCCTCAATCTCCTGGGCTCAAGCAATCCTCCCATGTCAGCCTCCCAAGTAGCTGGAACTTAACAGGCACACACCACCACATCTGGCTAATTTAAAAAATATATATATTTTTGTAGAGATAGGGTCTCCCTATGTTGCCCAGGCTGGTCTCAAGCTCCTGGGCTCAAGCAGTCCTCCTGCCTTGGCCTCACAAAGTGTTGGAATTACAGGTGTGAGCCACTGCGCCTGGCCCACAGCTGATTTTAAGTGACCAACAATTTAAAAACCAGTTTGCAAAATTCCTGAGTGTTTAACAATCCTAATGTGAGCCAGCTCCAACCCACCGGTGAGTCTAGATGAATATTAACGTGGATAAAAATTCATCAAGTGTACTTATAATTTATGTACTTTATTATATGTAAACGTGCTTTTCCTCTCTAACATATTTTTGAAGAGAGAGGGAGAAATCTTCATCACCATCAGCATTTGCAGGTGCGGAGAACAATACTGTGGGAAAGAGCTGGGCTTCTATTGCTCACTCAGATTTTGTCTTTTTTTTTTTTTTCTTTTTCTTGAGACGGAGTCTCACTCTGTCGCCCAGACTGGAGTGCAGTGGCACAGTCTTGGTTTACTGCAACCTCCGCCTCCTGGGTTCAAGCAACTCTCCTGCCCCAGCCTCCCAAGTAGCTGGGGCTACAGCCTGTGCCACTACACCTGGCTAATTTTTGTATTTTTTGTAGAGACAGAGTTTTGACATGTTGCCCAAGCTGGTCTCAAACTCCTGGCCTCAAGTGATCCACCTGCCTTGGCCTCCCAAAGTGCTGGACACAGGCATGAGCCACCACGCCCAGCTACTCAGTTAGATTTTGAATGTGAAGAAGTTTATTTTCATATAAATCCATTTCATGTCATATAAATTTGTTTTCAGATAAATTTTCCTTCTATGTACAGACAAGTGAGAGATATATATATGCATATATATGATGCATATGGATACGAAAGAGCTCTCTTAATTAGTCTAAAATAAAAAAATTCTAAGTGATGAGAAGTACTGTGTCTTACTGTAGCTGACAGTATTTCTATTTCCTGGGGTATATAAAAGAGTGGTGTATCTATATTCAACGATGTCATAGATTTGTTGAAATATAGTCATATATATTTTTAAGTTTGAGAGATGTTCTCAACAGTTGGTTAGAACACTGAACCAGGAGTCAAGACCAAGAGATGGGTTCTAGGTGTGGATTTGCCACTGTGTGACCTTGGGCAAGTCAATTGTTCTCTCTGAGCCTCAGTTTCCCTACTTCCAATGAGGGGTTGTAATAATATCTACCTTGCAGGGCTATTGTGAAGATCAAGTGATACACTGTGTACAGGGCAGTTTCTGTCTGTCTTTGAGCGAGGCATGCTGATGGATCTGCAAAAGGCAACTAATTGTTGTCACTGTTGTTACTTAGCCTCTCTGAGCCTCCGTCCAGCAAATGAACCGAAGTCCCAGGCTTGTTGGGAAGAGCCGCTGAAGCAATGCATAAGAAAGTGCTGTGTGCAAACTGGGCAGTGCCCTATCAGTGAACAGGACTGTTAAACAGTCTAAAGATTGTGCACGACAGACATGGAAACCTATTAGGGCAATGAGACCATGTCTGGATACATCCCCCAAGGAAAGCGTGAAAAGGGAACCGCAGAAACAGCACATCGAGGCTCAAACCTCACTTCCACACGTGGAAACATCTGTCAATCTGTGGTCAGACCTGCTGTCCTAGCCAGGCCTCTTGGTCATTTCAGAATAGAGAAGTGGCTGTGGGAATGGCTGCCTCGCCTTCAAGGGGCTGACATGAGGCCTTGGACAGAGGGCAGGGGAGGAGGCACAAGGAGCTGAGCTGGAAACATTCCCAGTGAGGGACTTCACACAATCCCACCCTGCACCCAGCTGCACTGTGGCAAGACCTTGTGGCCCCGTGGCTAAGGAACGGGCCTTTAAGAGGCTGTGTTTGAATCCTAGCTCTGCCCCTACTAGCCAAGTGGCCTTGGGCACCCTCCTTTGAGCCTCAGATTCTCCAGCTGAGCAGGTATGGGCTAATCATACCAACCTCCGGAGTTGTTGGGAGAATTAAATTAGATAATGCCTGCCAAGCTCTTGGCAGACCTGGCGCATTATAGGTGCCTTAGCAAGCATCTCTTTAACCTAGAGCCAGCTCTGGGTAGACAAAGTCAGGTTCTCCAAGCTCCTTGCCCCCTATGAATGAGGCAGAACAAACAGAGAAGTCCACGTTGAACATAGTGTTCACTACATTCCGCTGAATAGAGAAGGAAGCGCAGGTGCTGTGGGCGGACATGAGGGTACTATCCCTCGACATGGAGGTGCCGGAAGGTTTTCTGGGAGAATTGGGTCTCGGGCGATGGGAGGGCGGAAAGGGCCTTTCTGGCAGACACGACAGCACAAAGCAACACACACGGGGCTTCTGCCCCCAAGACAAACCCCTCGTCTTTCGGTAGGGAGTCACAGGAAACCAGTGTTTCTTCCTTACTCTGAGCCAAACGCTCATGCTCAGCCGCCAGCAGAACAGGCTGTTGCCACCACCTCTACAGTTAAGAGTTAGAGAGTGAGCTCCCCAGTGCCTGAAGCATTCAAACACAGTCACCGGGCCAGTCCTGGGCCTCTGACTTCAAATATGTTCCTCTCTGTGTTCGGGGCAGGGTGGGGGCTGATGCCTGCAGGCTGCGTTTTTCAGCGGGTTCTGCCAAAGCGAGGCACTGGGGAGATTGGAGATGGGGCACGTGTGATGAGAGAAGCTGGATATCCCTCCCCTTCCCTGTCTTCCTTGGTGAGCTCAGTGGCAGCAGCCATGTCTCTGTGCTCCAGCTCTCTGCCACAAGGCCCTGGCTGGCACTGGGTGACCCCGATCCCAGGATCTGCTAACCCCACCACCTCCCTGGCTCTTCCATCCTGGGGCCGTGGCGGTTTCTCGCAATCGCTAATCTCTGGGTTAACTCATCACACCCTCTTTGGCTTCTCGGCTCTCCCATAGCCCGTGTGACTAAATCCCTGTATGAAGGCCCTCTGTCTGCAACACCTAAGCGTTTCTGCTTTCTTGGTTGGACCCTAAAAGACATAAGTCTTTCCTGATGCCACAAGACAGGAATTCAAGCCATAGACAAGGCTGATCAGGAAGGTCCTTCCCAAGCCTGAGAGTCTGGGCTCAGCTTTAGGGCCTCCCAACATCCACGGCCCCCCACCCATCCTACTGCCAACTTCCCTCTAGGGGCAACAGACAGGCAGCCTCCACCCACGTCGGCAAACATCCGCGAGCAGAAACTACAACCCCCACCCCAAACCGCCAGAAGAGCCCAGTCACCTTTCCAAGGTCCCCCAGAGCAGCACGCTGTTCCGAAGCGCAGATAACTGGGAAGCACCCTCACCCTGTGGCTTTATGGACTGGCATCCTGTTTGCAAGCCAGGAAAGGCCTCCGGTACCCTCTGGGCCGGCATCTCCATCTGAAGGTCAGGAGACTGAGGTTCAGGCAGGTGAAATGACTTTCTCAAGAGCTCCCAGCAGGCAAGCGGCAGGGCTGGGGCTGGAACCCAGGCCTCCTGGCTCCCAGCCAGCACGCTTTTGACCTCCCTTGTTATCCTGTGCCTGGCCCAGCCTCACAGGAGACAGGGGTTCTCAGGACCCCGGCGAGGCCACGCATCAGAACTGGCTTCTGGAGGGCAGCTCCGGGTGCTGCTGTGGCCTGTCCAGTCTATTCTGGGGACTTCCATGGGCTTGGCCATGTTCTAAGAAGAGTAAATAAAGTTGTTTTCAGTTCTTGATTTAAAAAGTAAGAAAGGGCCAGGGGCGGTGGCTCACGCCTTTAATCCCAACACTTTGGGAGACCGAGGTGGGTGGATTGCTTGAGATCAGGAGTTCGAGACCAGACTGACCAACATGGTGAAACCTCAGCTCTACTAAAAACACAAAAATAGCCAGGCGTGGTGGCAGGTGCCTGTAATCCCAATCACTCAGGAGGCTGAGGCCGGAGAATTGCTTGAACCTGGGAGGCGGAGCTTGCAGTGAGCTGAGATCATGCCACTGCTTTCCAACCTGGGTGACAGAGCGAGACTCTGTCTCAAAAAAAAAAAAAAAAAGAAAAAGTAAAAAAAATCAGATTGAGTTTTGTATGTCTTGCCATGGAAACCTGTCCCCGATATATGAACAATCAATTGTGCAGGGCTCCCTCTGGGAGGAAAAAAGATTGACAGAACTTTCACCTGGAAAGAAAAACGCCTAGAAGAGGCTGCCAAGCTGTCCACAGGGGTTAAGATCTGGGGAGGGGCAAAGGTGAAAAAAGGTTTTGTTTTTTGCTTTATACACTTCTTAGTCATTTCACATTTTTACAATAAACTTGGTTTATCTTCGTAATTACAAGAAGAGAGGAAGAAAACTTATTTTCAGCAAAAATCTCTGTGATTTGTGGAGGTGGGGGTTGGGGGGGGTCTCCTTTGGTCTCCTGGGACACGGCTGGTTCAGCCTGACTCTCCTCCGGACGAGGGAGGAAGTCCAGCAGCCACACCTTCACTCTGTGGACAGTGCAATAAACTCCCATATCCGGCTGGGTGCAGCGGCTCATGCCTGTAATCCTAGCATTTTGGGAGGCCGAGGCAGGCAGATCACTTGAGGCCAGGAGTTCGGGCCAACATGGCAAAACCCCATCTCGACTAAAAATATAAAAATTAGCCAGGCACAGTGGCTCACACCTGTAATCCCAGCACTTTGGGAGGCCGAAGCAGGAGGATCATTTGAGGTCAGGAGTTTAAGACCAACCCAGCCAACACGGCAAAACCCCATCTCTACTAATAATACAAAAATTAGCCGGGTGTAGCGGCGCACACCTGTAGTCCCAGATACTCAGGAGATTGAGGCACGAGAATCACTTGAACCTGAGAGGCAGAGGTTGCAGTGAGCAGAGATTGTACCACTGCACTCCAGCCTCAGTGGCAGAGCGAGACTCCGTCTCAAAAAACAAAATAAAACAAAACACCACCAACAACAAACCTCCCACATCCCCTTTACCTGGGATCACAGATTGTCAACATTTTGCTCCAGGGGGGTTCTCTCCGAGTATCTGCATAAATGTTGTTTGCTGAGCCATATAGAAGTATCTGTGCATGTCAGGACCATTCCCCGTGGGCCTCCCGAGAAAGAGGACCTGCTCTCACATAACCGGGAACAACAATCACGTTCAGCAGAGTTCATATTGACACAATGCAGCTCCCACCGCACCCACCATCCCAACACTCTCCTTTATGTCACTTTGCCGTGTGCATGTTTTTTTGTTTTGTTTTGGTTTGTTTTTTTGAGACTGAGTCTTGCTCTGTCGCCCAGGCTGGAGTACAATGGTGCAATCTCAGCTCACTGCAACCTCCGCCTCCTGGCTTCAAGCGATTCTCCTGCCTCAGTCTCCCTAGTAGCTGGGATTACAGGTGCCCACCACCGTGCCCGGCTAATATTTTTGAATTTTTAGTAGAGATGGGGTTTCACCATCTTGGCCAGGCTGGTCTCGAACTCCTGACCTCATGATCCACCCACCTTGGCCTCCCAAAGTCCTGGGATTACAGGCGTGAGCCACCGCGCCCGGCCGCCATGTGCATGTTTTTAATATGCATCATCAGTTTTGTGCTGGGTTCTCCTTCTTCCTGCTTCCACCCACCTACGTTTCTCGGGTCCTGCCTGTTCCTGGAGCTCGCAGTGTGCCTTGCCTCTGACTGCTGCAGGTCCACTGTGTTTTCCTGCTGGGGACAAGGCTGCAATGAGCCCACCTGTGCCCTAGAGCAGCGCTTCTCAGAGTTCACCCCGCATCCGATCTCCTGGGGCTCTGGTGGGAATGCAGAGCTGGCTCAGGACTGCAGTGGGGCCTGACCCACCGCAGGAGATGTGGACACAGACCATGCTTTGAGCTGGGAAGCCCCTGCACAGGGACTTGGGTGTGACTTTCTTTGGTGGGAGGTTGGAGCTCAAGAACTCGGATGCTGTTTCTTGGAGCTTGAGAACTTAACATTACCAAGTAGGGTCAGTCCAAGCTCGACGATGGCTGTCCTGCATGTCTGTGCTCCCACGAAGGTCCGGGCCCTTTGCTGCCTCCCTTGCCCCACCCAGACTCCCCTTCCTTCTTTCTGCACCGCAGCCCAGGCTGGTGATGGAAACAGCAGCTTCCCACGGCGGACAGGGCTCCCTTCTGCTCTGTCAGCCATGAGCAGCACCCGGAGGGCTGGTGTGATCAGCCTTCCAGGCTTGTCCCAGACACCTCTGTGGGTGAATATTTCTGGAACTGAGTGTGAGTTATTACGTGGTCACAGACCTCGATCTGCCTGCCTTTAGCTCACTCCTGTTTACAGCCCAGGCGACAGAGGCACAGAGAGATGCAGCGGCTTGCCCAGGGCTACATGGCCAGCCAGACAGAAGGACTAGAGCTCAACCACCAGGCAATGGTAAGGAGGAACCCACTCTCCAGGGAGGAGGTGAGAATGCCTCTCACCAACTGCACTGGGGAGAAAATGACATTCTAGAAAGACCCATCATGATCAGTGGATGGATGTTGGACATTTTGAGGTTTTGAGGGTGTGGGAAAGCCAGGTCAACCAGTCCAAGTCCCTGCCTCTGCTAGGGGTGCTCTCAAAGTTCTGGAAGTGTGTCCCTGAGCCTCTTGTGGAACCAACGCCAGGTCCCTGGTGGTATGATCTCAGCCCCTCTCTGGGCGTGCGGACCTCCTCCCACATCTGTGCAGGTCAGGGCCATTCCTGCACCGCTGCTTCCCTCTGCTCTGCCCACATGCCCCATTCCTGCCCCCCATCCTGTCCAGGGAGAAGGGGCTCAGAGCAGGTGCCTCACCCTCCCACCTCCCTCCGTGGTCCTGCCTGACAGCTCCTCCCTCTTTCTCACCTGTCCAGACCTGGAAGCCTCTCTCCGCTGTCCCAAGCAAAGGACACGTGTCCACAAAACATTCCCACCTCTAGAGGCCACCTGTAGTGCACAGGCGCTGCCCAGTGGGCCCCTTGCCCGTTCTCCCTGCCCCAGCCTTCTGTTCCTCACCCGCTCTAGCTCCTCCCTTCCTTGGGGCTATCCCTTGACACTTTCCATAAACAGCTTTCCATCACTGACCTGCACCACACCGCTCAGCCTCTGTGCAGACATCACAAAGTCGGAGAGGCCCCTCCGTTGCTCAGCAGCCCAGCCCCAAGGCCGCTCCATCACGCCGTCCAGCGTGGGTTCTCCACGGCACTCAACGCCGTCTGAACTGTCAGGCTTTCCCGGTTGATTAGCTGGCTCCAACCACTTGAAAGTAACTCCAGGGACCAGGACCTCATCTGCTGTGTTTGCTGCTGTCTCCCCAGATCCCAGAGAAGGGCCTGGCATGAAAGTGGGTGCATGATAAACGCTCATTTCAGGAATGAATAAAGCACACCTTATAGCGCACATGGTGTTTTCATGGCCATAACACACTCAGTCCACACAAGCCTGCAAGGTAGGTGGTTACTCACCCCTTTTGCGGATGAGCACACTGAGGCTCGGAGGGGTGAAGGGATTTGGCAGAAGTTACACAACCAGAAAGTGGCAGAGCTGGGACCACAAGCCCCAGTCTTTCTGACTCTGAACCCCTTGCTCTCCCAGGTGAAGGCAGAAATCCTGCCCTGGTGCCCTCGGCATTGGGCAACAGCTCCCCTTGTGTGAGGACTCTGCTCTGAGTCACTTGTCCTGTCTTGCCCGTTGTTGCTGTGATCAGTGTCATTTAGGGACCCATAATTCCCCACTGGAGTCAGTCTTGCTTGGAGGTCAGAATCTGCTTCATCCTGTTCTGGCTGTGTAAACCTGGGCAAGCCACTTCACCTGCCTGGATTTCAGTTTCCTTGTCTGTAAAATGAGCACAGTAGCCATCCTCACAGCCTGCTACAGGGTCAGAGCCCAGTAAACGGGAACTGTTATTCATGTCACTTTATCCATATGCAGATATTAAAATATTTTCACTACCAAAGTAGTTGCTCCATCCATTCTAGTTACAAAAAATTATAATGACACACAAAGTGAATGAGCTCCTGGCACCCACTGCTGGTTTGGTGAGTAATTTCCAGGACTGTTTTTTGCCTCATCGAAAGAAATAGAGGAGGGGCTTAAAATTATAAGCCTCGCCATCCTGCATGGCTGAGTCTTAACTTGATTCTTCCACTCAGCTCTTTGTCTCAGAGACGTCCCTATGCTTTATCTTTCATTTTTATTTATTTCTTTTCTTTCCTTCCTTTCTTTCTTATTTTCTTTTGTAGAGACAGAGTCTCACTCTGCGGCCCAGGCTGGAGTGCAGTGGTGCGATCATGGCTCACTGCAGCCTGGACCTCCTGGGCTCAAGCCATCCTCCCACTCAGCCTCCCAAGTATCTGGGACTACAGTGTGTGCCACCATGCCCTGCTGGTTTTTTGTTTGTTTGTTTGTTTGTTTGAAGTGCCCTGGGCGCTTCGTCGCCCAGGCTGGAGTGCAGTGGTACTACAGGTGTGCACCACTACACCTGGCTAATTTTTCTATTTTTATTAGTGATGGGGTTTCACCATGTTGGCTAGGCTGGGCTCGAACTCCTGGCCTCAAGTGATCCGCCTGCCTTGGCCTCCCAACGTACTGGGATTACAGGTGAGCCACCGCACCGGGTCCCAGCTGATTTTTTAAATAATTTTTTTTTGAGATAAGGTATTGCTGTGTTGCACATACTTGTCTCAAACTTCTGGTCTCCAGCAATCCTCTTGCCTTAGCTGGGATTCCAGGCATGGGCCACTCTGCCCGGCTGCTGTACCTTTTATGGAATATGCTCCCTCCTGCCTCCTGTTTTGACCTTCACAGGTCTGTGACATGAACTGGGCAGGCAGCATCCCCTTTTTGCGGATGGAAAAACTGAAGTTCCAAAAAGTAAATGACATCTGCCAAAGGTCACACAGGGAGGAGGTGGCTACATCCCAAATCCAGATCTTCCCACTCTGGATGGCTGAAGATGTGTTTTCCAGGATCCACTGCCCACTCGGAGACAGACTGCTCTGCACAGCTTCATTGTTTTCATTCATTCGTTCCTTCCTTCATTCATTCCACCTGTGCCGGAAGCCAGGCCTCCTGCTGTGATGAGTAAGATTCCAGTACCGGCCATGTACAATTGGCATTCACGAAGGCAGATGAGAAGTCTTCAGCTGCTCCCCGCACCACGCAGGTCTTGTTCCTGTGGGGAGAGCACTGGGAGGAAAGGAGAGAAAGAATCTTCATTTCTTTTTTTTTTTTTTTGAGATGGAGATTGCTCTGTCGCCCAGGCTGGAGTACAGTGGCACGATCTCGGCTCATTGCAACCTCCACCTCCCGGGTTCAAGTGATTCTCCTACTCTGCCTCCCAAGTAGCTGGGATTACAGGCATGAGCCACCATGCCCTCCTAATTTTTGTATTTTTAGTAGAGACAGGGTTTTGCCATGATGGCCAGGCTGGTCTCGAACTCTTGACCTCAGGTGATCTGCCTGCCTCAGCCTCCCAAAGTGCTGGGATTACAGGCATGCGCCACTGCACCCCGGCTGGGATCTTCATTTCTATGCTGCTTATAGTTTTAAAGACACACATGATTTCTTTTGTTACTAAAGAGAAATAGAGAAAACAAAACCAGTGGGATCCGTAGAGAGAGGTACACTCAGGGTAAAGCCAGGTGAGAAACTGGGCATGGGCTGTGCCCTGGCCTTGCTGAACGGCTTCGCTGGGCGGCCCAGGACACCTGGAATCTGAGACGCCAGCTCCCGGGCAAAGTCTCAGAACGTGAAAGGGTAAAAAAGGGAAGCGTGGAACTGTCAGCAGTGCTCAGGCCTCATTAAGAGGGCCCCCAAAACCCAAAGGTCATTTCCTCCTGCACAGTGGATGTGTTTATTTTACATATCTGGCCAAGCACACGGGAAAAAGCCAGGCTATAGAGCCAAGGGGCCGAGAAAGAAAGGGGAGAAAAGAAAACAGAAAGTGAAGTGGTGTTTTATGAGCAGCTTTAAATCCCCCTCCCATAATGAATCATGAGGGCTGCTAACGAGGACGACTCCAGAAAGTCTAGGGGTGGGAGTCAGGGGAAACAGGGAAATCAGATCAACACGGATGAAAACGTACGTGTGCTTGTTCACACATACACACACACGCACACACATGCACACACACACACACATGCAGACACGCATACACAGACATGCATGCACGTATACACACATGCACACACACTCACACATATGCACACACACGGAGCTGTTCTGAGAAGAACAGAGGTGGGGAAGAGAACACATAACCTACGAGGTTAAAAACCCCAGCTGGGCCGGGTGCGATGGCTCACGCCTGTAATCCCAGCACTTTGGGAGGCCAAGGCAGGAGGATCACCTGAGGTCAGGATTTCGAGACCAGCTTGACCAACATGGCGAAACCCCATCTCTACTAAAAATACAAAAAAATTAGCTGGGCGTGGTGGTGTGTGCCTCTAATCCCAGCTACTCAGGAAGCTGAGGCAAGAGAATCACTTGAATTGAAGAGGCAGAGATTGCAGCGAGCTGAGATTGCGCCACTGCACTCCAGCATGGGTGACAGAGCGGGACTCTGCCTCAAAAAAAATAAATAAAATAACAACAATGACAACAACAACCCCAGCTGTCCCAAGAAGAGCCCTGTGTGGAGAACCTTCACGGCCGGGGCCAGGGGCAGCAGGGAGACACTGCCACTGGCAGGTGCTCAGCTCCACTCCTGTGGGCTCCCTAGCGTCATGGTCACCCTCAGGGAGCACCTGGGCCTCACTGCCTTGTCCCCCACCATCCCCTCACATGGGGCCTAGGAGTTAGGCCTGGTACAAGATGTGATCTCACATACACACTCACACGCACACACACACATGCACACGCACACGCACTCATTTACACACACACACCTCTTTAATGTCTTTTCCTCTGGGGGCACATCTTGGCCAAACTCCAAAAGGTGGACTGTGACTCCTGTGTTTTCCACAATTGCCAGCCCCTGCCCCTTGGGTGGCAGCAGGAGGCGGTTTCTGGCACATGGGGTGACGTTGGGCGCCTGGGTCCGGCTGCCCGCCAAGCTCCTAGTGCAGGGCCTGGTTCAGAGCTTCCAGGTATGGAAGGTTTTCTTTTCAGCATCACTGTGCTCATCCTGGGTAGGGACCTTGGGAAGGCCTGTGGGAAGGGTGGAGAGAAGAAAAGAAGGACAGAAGATGCAGGAGGAGGGTGGCCAGGGAGGGAGAGCCCAGGGAACGGTGTCCAGGTCAGCCAGCTCATCAGACACCCAGGCCCACCCTCGAGGGAATGGAAGTGGATCCACTGTCGGGTGAGGCAGGAGCTGATGGGCAGCCTGTGCCCCTGGTGTGGGGCCTGGAGTCACTACAGGTCACCGAGACTGGCAGTCGGGAAAGAAAACTGGATGTGGACCCCCTGGGCCCCATGAGGATGGGGTCAGCTCACCCACCACTGAGTGTGGGGAAGGGAAATGCGGGTTTGGGCGCCAGGAGGAGGCAGAGTTGGCCCAGAAAGATGCCTGGTGTCCACTCAGTCATGCAGGGAAGCTTTGCCCCCAGCTGTCAGCCCTCAGCACACCACTGACTACTGCGGGGCTCAGTTTCTCGCAGTCTCTGAGAGACTGGGGGGTCCCATCTCCCACAGATTTAAGGCTCATTTGAATGCTACCGACTGTCCCTACCCACACGGCCCCTCCCCGCGGCCGCCTCTCCTCCCAGCACCTCTCCCTCAAGCCACTGCCATCAGCAGCTCAGAAGCAGCCAAGAATTTCTACTAATTGCCTCTCCCTGCAAAACAAACAAACCAAAAGGAGTCACAGTTTAAGTGTCTTTTGGTCTGCTGCCTGATCTTCTTTAAGCCCAGCCTGATTTCTTCTAGGTCCAGGTGTATGAAAACGTCACCTTTTCTGACAGTGGAGAAACAGCCACCGAGTTTTCATGCAGGCCACAGGGAGGAGCTCGTTCTGGAGAATAATACAGCAAAGAAGACTTGTGAGTGCAGCCTTGAAATGATTCAAGGCCGTACCTCGCCCCTCCTAAGCAACTCTCCAAACTGCGGTGCCGCTGTGGGGAGTGTGGCAAAGCTAACAGCAGCTTCTGCCAGAAGGGAGTGCCCGTCTGAGAGCCTGCGGCCACCATCTAGAACAGGGATACGGTAAACTGTCTGTTGTCTGAAGGAGGGGGCCTGTGGGGAGAGTGATGGGCCTGGTGGCCCCAGAATCTGCCCCTGGTCCACTCCCACCCTCTCCTTTAAGGAATGTGAGCTGCAGGCTTCAAGAGCCCCAGATGTTGGCCACCAGCTTTGCAGCTGCCACCAGCCTTCCCAGGACCAAACTGATGGCCGTGGCCAGGGTAGGAGGAGCCAGCAGCATCCCCCCACCATTTTCTGGGGGAGTCCAGGACAAGTCACACTCTCTAGCCTATGCAAGGTCACTTGTCTGGCCAGGGTAGCCAGGATGGCCGGGTGCCCCTGTGGGTCATGCCAACCTCACCTCCTTCCCCGCCGACCGTACTCTGTGTATGGGAGAGGGAGTGATACCACAGAAGTTCTGGCACCTTCCTGATCTCCTTTTGCACTTCCAGGTGTCATGATTTCTGCTCTTGGGGACCTCAAGGTCAGCAATGTCACCTACAGTGTCCCAGAGAAGGCTGGGTTTCCATGTGCCTGAATTTCCACGTGCGCTGGCCGCTCAGTGGTTCTGAATGGGGTATGGGGCATATCTGGCTGCTGAGATCCCACCGCAGACCTAACACACAGAATCCTCTATGCCCTGGGCCGGAACAGGACTCCCAGATGCCCCCTAACAATAGCCATGTGAGACCCCCTTCTTCTGACACAGCCCCAAGAGCCAACAGACCCAGGATGAAGCCTCATGATGTGTACAGCCTTCAGCAAATGACTGAACCTCTCAGAGCCTGTGTGCTCGTCCCCAAAGTAAAGATAACACCGGCACCTACTCTGTAAGGTCACGAAGAAAACATGAGCTAACTCAGCCCAGGGCTTCACACAGACTACATGCCTAATAAATGGCAGCTCTTATCGTGCTGTTGCTGTGTGGACAGAGGGAGTCCACCGTGAACGACCACCTTGCCTGCTTTAAGGCTGGAGTCTCTCTGCTCCGCCTTGCTAGCCAAGTCACCCCTGCCGGTCAGGGTTGCCACATACGGGTGTATAGCTTGTGCACTGCACAAAGTGCTAGCACCGGAATTGGGGCCTAAATCCAACGTGACTCCACCTCTGAGCCATGTATGTTGGCATAAGAGGAGTCCTGCACTGCAAGGAGCACATTTTGTCGTCTGTCCAGGAGCACCTCGCAGGCAGTGACGGCTGCTGTGAACCCCGGGCTGGGCTTGCCCCAGCCTCCACCAGTCCCAGAACCAGGGTCGGTGTTTGCCAAGTTCTGTCTCGAGCCCCAGCTCAGCCACCCTGAGAAGGTAGTGGCCAGCGTCTGGCTCTCAGTACCTCCCCGACAGGAAACTGCCCAACCCCGCCCCATGCCTCCACCTGGTCCTCGCAGGCTGCGGATTCCTTATGTCTCTGCCCGACATCACCACTGTCCCTGATGGGGTTTACAGGCTCAGGCGTAGGTGGGAGAGGAAGAAGTTTCAGGTGGGTGGAAGAGAAGAGAATGGCATTCTACTAGAAGCTGGTTTTTAATTTGCATATATAGAAATGCACATATAGGCTGGGTGCAATCTCTTACGCCTGTAATCCCAGCACTTTGGGAGGCCAAGGCGGGTGGATCACTTAAGGTCAGGAGTTCACGACCAGCCTGACCAACATGACAAAACCCCGTATCTACTAAAAATACAAAAATTTGCTGGGCGTGGTGGTGGGCGCCTGTAATTCCAGCTACTTGGGAGGCTGAGGCAGGAGAATCGCTTGAACCCAGGAGGCAGAGGTTGCAGTGAGCCGAGATCGCGCCACTGCACTCCAGCCTGGGCGACAAGAATGAATTTCCATCTAAAAAAGAAAAAGGAATGCACATATAAAAATATATTTTTTATTTTTACAATATAATTATATATATAGAGAGAGTGTGCATGTGAGAGAGAAGGAGGACAACTTGAGAAGCTTGAACATCTATTTATTATTAGATGACATTAGGAAATGATTGGTAGTTTTTTTAGATATTAGATTATGGGGCCGGGTGCAGTGACTCATGCCTGTAATCCCAGCATTTTGGGAGGTCAAGGCAGGAGGATTGCTTGAGGCCAGGAGTTTGAGACCAGCCTGGTCAACATGACAAAACTCCATCTCTACTAAAAATACAAAAAATTAGCCGGGCATGGTGGCATGCATCTTTGGTCCCATCTAGGGAGGCTGAGGCTCAAAAATCACTTGAACCCGGAAGGCAGAGTTTGCAGTAAGCCAAGACCATGCCACTGCACTCCAGCCTGGGTGTCAGAGCGAAACTAAACAAATATTATGGGCCAGGCACATTGGTTCACGTCTGTAATCTCAGCACTTTGGGAGGCTGAGGCAGGAGGATTGCTTGAGCCCAGGAGTTCAAGACCAGCCTGGGCAACATGGTGAAACCTCATCTCTATAAATAAATAAATAAATAAATAAATAAATAAATAAATAAATGTGTGTGTGTGTGTAATTAAAATTAGCTGGGCAGCTGGCATTATGGTGTGCACCTGAGGTCCCATCAAGTTAGGAGGCTGAAGTGGGAGAATCACCTAATCCCAGGAAGTCAAGGCTGCAGTGAGCTGAGATTGTGCAACTTCACCCCGGCCTGGGTGACACAATGTTGAATTAGTGAAATGTCATAATGTTTACAGCTTACTTTGAAATGTTTCGGAATACACAGATAAAACAAATACAGCAAGTGTCAGCAGCTATCACATCTGGTTGGTGGCTGCGTGGATACGTCTATGGAGATTTGTTAGATTACTCCTCCACCTCTTCTGTATGTTTGAAAATTTTCATAATGAAAACGTCTACGTAATTTCAGGTGAGAAATAGCCTCCAGGGTCACCTCAGTTCTCTTGTTCCCTCCCCACCCTGCACTTCTGTCTTTACCTCCGAGAGGAATACCCCTGAGCAGACCTTTGCCTCCTTTAGGTGTGGGGGCAGGGGTCCTCGCAGGGTGACGCATTAGAGCCACTCAGAAGGGCGGGCCATTCACCGTCTCTGACTGTGCCTCCTGGAGCAGCTGACGATGTTCTGCTCATGTCCCCCGCATCTCCTCAACCTCAGGGATACTCCTTTTGGAGTGAGAAGCTCCACAGAAAGATGTTATTTGCTTATTTTGTATGATTAAAAAAAGGAGAAAAAGTAGACTAGTCCAACTGTCCATCAATAGGAAATTGGCAGGAAAATTTAACAGCTGTGTGTTAGTACATCCCGTCATGCAAGTATGTTCATGATACGGTGAAGAAAATAGCAACTGCAAACACTGTGTATTATATGATGCTTTAAAAAGAAAACATGGGCCAGGCGTGGTGGCTCGTGCCTGTAATCCCAGCACTTTGGGAGGCCAAGGTGGGAGGATCGCCTGAGCCTAAGAGGTGGAGGTTGCAGTGAGCCATGATCACGCCACTGTGCTCCAACCTGGGCGACAGAGCAAGATCCTGCCAAAAAAAAAAAAAAAAACAACTAAAGAAAAGAAAAAAGAAAACACTATATGTATAATCATGATGTATTTCTAAAGAACGATCTGGAAGGTGGCCTAGGGAAGGAACTGTTCACAGTGGTTTCTTCTGGAGAGTGAGATTAGGTGGGGCAGGAGAAACTTTCACTTTTCATGTCAAACATGCCTCCATTTTTGGAATCTCTTTACAATTCTAATAGCGCACATCTCAGAGCACTTATTACATTTCAGGCACTGTAATGATATCTAGTACTCACATAGCACCTCCTATGTGCCAAGCACTGTTCTAAGGGCTTCACACACATTACCTCCTTGACTCTGCACACAATTTATTCCATGTTACGATCATCTTTCCCAGGTTAAAGATCAGCGACGGCCGGGCATGCTGGCTCACCCCTGTAATCCCAGTGCTTTGGGAGGATCATTTGAGACCAGGAGTTGGAGACCAACCTGGACAACATATTGAGATCCCGTATCTACAAAATATTTGAAAATTAGCCAGTTGTGGTAGCAGTCACCTGCAGTCCCAGCTACTTGGGAGGCTGAGGTGGGAGGTTTGCTTGAGCCCAGGAGGTCAAGGCTGCTGTGAGCCATGATGGGGCCACTGCACTCCAGCCTGGGCAACAGAGCAAGACCTTGACTCAAAAAAAAAAAAAAAAAATAGAAAAAAGAAAAAAGAAAAGGAAAGGGAAAAAAAAAAGAAAAAACTGAGGCACAGAGTAGTTGAGTAACTTGCTCAGGGTCACACAGCCAGGGATTTAAACCTGGACAGTCCCTCTCTACTGATAGTGCCATTACAACTCTATTCTGTTGCCTCGGAGGCCTTGTTTCATTGGATCCTCACAACAGCTCTCCCAGCAGGTCCTTGCCTCACTGAAGTACTCAAAGAGCAGCTGAGGACGCTGACAAGACACAGTTCAGGTACGAAGGTGATTGAAGGCCGGCGTGAGGTTTTTCCTCTTCTCTTCTTAGCAGAAGGAGAGGACCCCAGAGAAATAAACATCTACACATGCATGAGGTCCCACCAGCAGCAAAGCACTTTCTCTTCCAAGGACGCCTCTCGTGACACACAGTGTTAGACCTGGAAGTCAAGGGGCCCAGCTGTTCACTCAGCAGATGAGGAAACTGAAGCCTAGAAACAAATGGCCAAAGTCCAGATGAGTTTGGGATGGCTACTCCCTAAGGCCAGGGCCTTGCCGGGGAAAGGGGGCAAATGCAGGGCAGAACTGTCCCCCTCAAGGCTCCTGGTCTTACCTTCTGCAGGTGGCAAGGACTGAGTCTTGAAGTCCTGTCTCCACACATGCAGCAAAAGTGGCCCGTTTGGGGACCCCTGTCCAGCACTCACTCCACCCCTCGCTGAGGCCTGGACAGAGAGGTGTCGCACTGCCCCGGAGCCACCCCGTAGAATTCTGAGAATAAGAAGTGGTCCGACACCCAGGAGGAGACACACCCAAATGTTCACAGTGACAGATCTGGGGTGTGAAATTGTGGGTGATTTTTATTTCCTTCTTTGTACTTTCCAAATTTTTCAGTGGTGAACATGCATTGCTATTATAATTAGAAAATAAAAAAACAGACTGGACTTTTTTTTTCTTCAGGAGAAACCAAGGACATATCACAGGAAGTATTTCAGCCAGTAAGTGTCAAATGCGCGAACCAAGAAGGGGAAATGGGAGAGGCAGAGAGGTGGAAAACCAGCATTTGCCGGGTGCCTGCGCTGCAGGAACTGTGGTGCCGGGAAGGCGGCATTGCGGCCTCTTCAATCCTCCCAGCTAACCTGGGAGTTTGGTGCTGTGATCTCTGTTTACCAATGGGGATACTGAGGCACTACAAGGAAAGCAGCTTGCCCAAGTTCACCCAGCCAGCACGTGGTAGAGCTAAAATTTGAACCAGACTGTCTTCCTACAAGGCCCCTGTCCTCTCCACCTGCCCATGCTGCCTTTCCAAGAGGTGGTAGAAAACTCAATTTCAAAATCAGTTTGGCCCCAGGCACAGTGGCTCACGCCTATAATCCCAGCACTCTGGGAAGCCAAGGCAGGAAGATCACTTGAGGTCAGGAGTTCGAGACCAGCCTGGCCAACATGGTGAAACCACATGTCTACTGAAAATACAAAAATTAGCTGGGCGTGGTGGCAGGTGCCTGTAATCCCAGCTACTCGGGAGGCTGAGGTAGGAGAATCGCTTGAACATGGGAGGTGGACGTTGCAGTGAGATGAGATGGCACCACTGCACTCTAGCCTGGGTGACAGAGCAAGACTCCATCTCAGAAAACAAACAAACAAACAAACAAACAAAAAACAGTTTGGTTTAAAATCATCCAGCAGAGGACCTGTCATCCGGGGCCTCCCAGAAAAGAGCCTCCAGTCTTCACTATGGACGGTCTCCTCCAGGCAGCATGGTACTGAAGCCCAGAACCGTGCCTGGTGCTTATTATTTGCCACTATCTTGATGACAGAGTGTCATTTTCATGTTCTGGCACCCTGCTCTGCCTGGTGGCATTAAGGTCTAATGTAGATGGAGCTGAAGTGGACTTGGTCTACCATTGTCTTGCTAGTAGCACTGAAAATCGGTACAATCCGAAGAAATAGCCACAAATGGGTTGAGATCTTTTGACTCAGGAGTTCCATTCCCAGGGATACATTTCTAAGAACTACTTCAGAAATAAGCTGTGTGCACAAGGATGTTCGTATCAGTATTAACTACACAAAATTTAGTCATTTACTACAAAATCAACTCACTAAATTTGCAAAAACTTTACAATACAGCATTGTGAGGGGAGATGCTATAAAACATGATCTTTTATAATAGATAATGGTCACCAGCCTCTAAAGGCCCCCCAAAATCCTTGCCTCCTGGTAATCACATCCTTGTGAAGTCCCCTCTCACACTGGATAGGGCTGACATGGCGACCAACAGGATATGATGGAAGCAACCATGAGTGACTTCCAACGAGAGCTCACGAAAGATTTTGCAGCTTCTGCCTTGGTCTCTTGACCATTCACTCTGGGGAAAGCCAGATTCATGTCAAGCCATGAAGAAACTCAAGCCACACTGTGGAGAGTCCCCTGTAGAGAGGAAGGAAGACCTCCTGCCAACCGCCATGTGAGTGATGAAGTTGGAGATGGAGACCCTTGAGCAACAGTCAAGCCCCAGTCAGATGTCTGCAGCCCTGAAGGACATCTCAGCCGCAACCACACGAGAGGCTCAGCTAGGCTGCTCTTGAAATTCCTAACGCATAGAAACTATGCAAGATAAATGTTATTGTTTTAAGTCACTAGGTTTTGGGGTAGTTTGTTCCACAGCCATAGATAGAATAGATAGATGGCTCATACAGCGGGGTCCCATAAGGCAATGAGAGTGAATGAACTATTGCTATGCACATCAATGTTGGTGAATTTTATAAACCTAATGTTGAATAAAAGCAGCAGATACCAAAGAGAACATACGTCTTGGTTCATTTTCTGTTGCTGTAACAGAATACCATAGATGGGGTAATATAAAAAGAAATGTGCTGGGCATGGTGGCTCACACCTGTAATCCCAGAACTTTGGGAGGCCAAGATGGGTGGATTGCTTGAGCTCAGGAATTTGAGACCAGCCTGTGCAACATGGTGAAATCCCATCTCTACCAAAAATTTAAAAATTAGCCAGGTGTGATGGTGCATGCCTATAGTCCCAGCTACTCGGAAGGCTGAGTTGGGAGGATGGTTTGAGCCCAGGAGGCAGAGTTGCAGTGAGCTGAGATTGCAGCACTGCACACACTCCAGCCTGGGTGACAGAACCAGACTCTGTCTCAAAGAAAAAAACAAAAAAAAAGGAAAGAAAGAAAAAGAAAAAAAATTTATATCTTATAGTTAGGGAAGTCCAAGACTGAGGAGCTGCATCTGGGGAGGACCTTCTTGCTACATTATAACATGGCAGAGGGCACCACATGGTGAGAGGGCAAGAGCATGGCAGTTCAGGTCTCTCTTCCACTTCTTATGGGCCACCAGTCCCAACCATGGGGGGGCCCACCCTGATGACCTTATCTAATCCTAATTACCTCCCAAAGCCCCTTCCTCCCCTCCAAATGCCATCAACATGAATTTGGGGATCGTTTCCAATGCAGGAAATTTGGGGGACACATTCAAACCATAGCAACATACTTTATGATTTTATTAATCAAAGGTCAAAAATGGTCCAAATTAATCTATGCTGTTAGAAATCAGGGTAGTTGTTATCTTTGGAAGGGGGAGGTTGGTGACTGGGACAGGTAAAGAGAAGACCTCCAGGTGCTGGTAATGTCCTCTTTCTTGATCTGGGGACTGGTTACATGTGTGTGCTTAGTTTTCACAAATTCAAACTAAGGCTGGCCGCAGAAGCCCCCAGGATTTTGGACGGCCGAGGTGGGAGGATCACCTTAAGCCAGGAGTTTGAGACCAGCCTGGCCAACATGGTGAAACCCCGTCTCTAGTAAAAATACAAAAATTAGCTGGGCGTAGTGGTGGGTGCCTGTAATCCCAGCTACTTGGGAAGCTGAGGCAGGAGAATTGCTTGAACGCAGGAGAATTGCTTGAACCCAGGAGGTGGAGGTTGAGGTGAGGTGAGATTGCGCCAATGCACTCCAGCCTAGGTGACAGAGTGAGACTCTGTTTCAAAAAAAAAAAAATTCTAACAGAGCTGTACATTTAGGATTTGTGCACTATTCTGTGTGTGCTGTGTACAGACTACTGTGTATCCCAATAAAAAAGTTTTAAATATTTACATATTGTGTATTTCAATAAAAGTGTTCTTAAATTATCATTTTATGCTCACTGTATAAAATCTAGACACACATAATCAGGCTTTTGTCAGTGAAACCGGCAGAACCACAGGAGAGTCCGTACAATGATTTGCGGCCCCGTGGAATGCACACGCACATGGAAGGCAGGACGGAAACAAATGGAATGTTTGTGTTGGGAGGCAAGGATTCTGGGTAGCTTTTAAGTATTTCATTGAAGAATGTATTATTGTCAAAGAGAATGAAAAAAGGGCCTAGAGGTATCCTACATTTCCACATAGTGTCTAACCAAAAAGTAAAATATAGACCTCGAAGGAATATGCTTTTTATTCACCAAAAAATTGGCCACCCAGAATAACTCCTTCCCAGAGATTTTACAAATTGTTCAAGTGTGGTTTCTCTAGCAGAATCAGCTATTGAAACTACCATTTTCCTTAAGACAGAAAAGTGGAGATCTACTCGCCACGCTCGCAGTTCAGCCAGGCTTGGAGGGAAGCCACGCCAAGCGGGGAGAGAAGGTGTCGGCGACATGCTGGGCAAACAAACAGCAAGTATCAATTTGCTGCAAAGTAAGAAGGAAATGTGTGGGCCTGGAGGATCCTTCCTGGTGCTGATAGAATCAAAGCAGAAACACCACGCTCAAATCCCCAAAGAGGCCAGGTGTGGTGGCTCATGCCAGTAATTCCAGCACTTTGGGAGGAGACTCACTTGAGCCCAGGAGTTCAAGATCAACCTAGTCAACATAGCAAGACGCAGTCTCTATTAAAAAAAATAAAATAAAATCCCCAAACAGCTGCAGACTCAAGAAATATGGGAGAAATTCTTCAGTTTCACTGAGCAATGAACTCTGGATTTCCCACAATAGCTATCCAGAAGAAGTCCCATGTAGTTCTTGTGAGAAATAAAACATTCCAATATTCACGTATCATTGTGAAGATGTAGAATCTGTGTTTAGCAGCCCCTCCCATATGTCATCATCTTGCTCGAAAATCTTCAGTGGCTCCCCCAGCTTGTGACCCCACAGCACAGTCTTTTTTTTTTTTTGAGATGGAGTCTCGCTCTGTTGCCCAGGCTGGAGTGCAGTGGTATGATCTCGGCTCAATGCAACCTCCGCCTCCCACTTTCAAGCAATTCTGCCTCAGCCTCCCAAGTAGCTGGGACTAGAGGCGTGTGCCACCATGCTTGGCTAATTTTTGCATATTTAGTAGAGACGAGGTTTCACTATTTTGGCCAGGCTGGTCTCGAACTCCTGACCTCATGATATGCCTGCCTCAGCCTCCCAAAGTGCTGAGATTACAGGTGTGAGCCACCATGCCCAGCCAGCACAGTCTTAAAAGGTGTCTCTGACTGGGCCCGAAAGTGCAGGTTCAACTCACCATGCACCCAAGACAGTGTCTCCTTCAGCTTCCAGGCCAAGACCCCATTGTACCCTTCACCTGGGAACTCCCTTCACCAACTGGTCTTTACAGGGTGAAGGGCTTTCTAAGCTTCAAAGCCGTGGAAGAAGCCACAAGGGAAATGTTTGCCAGATCTGTGTCACATAAAAATAAAAACCTCTAGTATGATGAAAAAATACAAGCAAAATTAAAACGCAAACAACCGGGAAAAAGCTTGCAGAAATGCCACAAACAGATGGTTAGAATCCTTAATTTATACAGAGCTTACATAAATGGATTAAAAAAGACAAAAGTGTCCATGAATAAAAGGGTAAAGGACATCAACAATAAAACACAAATACAAATGGCCAATAAATATTGGCAGGGAGTGGCGTGGGGGAGAATGTTTAATCTCTCTAAGGGCCAAAAAAAATGCAAAATAGCAATGAAATAACATTAAGTCAGCAAAGATACTGCTCTCTGTTAGCCGAAGTGTAAGAAGATGGCATTTGCACAGGCACTGGGGGTGTGTAAACTAATGAAGTATTTTTGCAAGCCATTTGGTGAGATTTATCAAAAGCCTGAACATATTCCTACCTTTCATCCACTTTTTTTTTTTAACATTTCCTTAGAAACTCTGGCAAATACTTTGGTGATATTTATCATTCTCCTTAAAAATGTTCATATTTCCAATTATTTCCTCTGAAACTTAGAAGTTGAAGTACAGTCAAAGCGGTATGTACAGAGATGTCCACTGCAACATAAATGTGTGGTGATTAAAAGCCGGAAACAACCTCGACGTCCTACAGTCGGGAATGAGTGAGGTGATTATGATGGGTCCTTGTGATTGAAAACGTCAGGCAAATAGCCTTAAAATAATCAAGAGAGGCCAGGTGCGGTGTCTTACACCTGTAATCCCAGCATTTTGGGAGGCCAAGGTGGGCATATCGTTTGAGCTCAGGGGTTTGAGGCCAGCCTGGGCAACATAGAGAAACCTCGTTTCTACAAAAAAATACAAAAATTATCTGGGCATGGTGGTGCATGCTTGTAGTCCCACCTAGCCGGGAGGGTGAAGGGGGAGGACTGCAGGAGCCCAGGAGGTTGAGGCTGCAGTGAGCCAAGATTTCACTACTGCACTCCAGCCTAGGCAATAGAGCAAGACCCTGTCTCAAAAAAAAAAAAAAAAAATCAAGAGTTCCAGATGATGTGGGAAAATGCTTATGGTATAACGGATTTGTAATAGAAATTAAGCTCTAAAATTCTTAAAGGAAAAAAAAAATTCTCGCCAAATGGGCTGGAAAACACACTATAAATAGTCGTCTCTGGGTGGTAAATTTGGGGGAAATTTGCATATGTGTTTCTTTACTCTTTTCGTTACTTTCCAAAACTTGTACAATGAGAATTGCTTTGATAATCACTTAAACAATTCAAAACCTGTACAAAAAAAAAAAATCCTCCCTGATATCCTTTTGATTTTCCTAGTGAAAAGTTCCCTTCATGAATCTTCATAAAGTAGGTTCAATAAATTTTTGTGAATGGATGAATAAATAGTACTTTTAGTCTCTTGAGAATCGTTTCTCACCTTCTGCTTTTATGGCCCAGTTATTTGTGTTCATGTCTTTTCTCCCTTGTGATCCTGGAAGCCTCTTAAAGGCAGAAATCACATGTCTTCATTAATTCACATCCAGCCAAGGCCTTGCACCCGGGAGGCATTCAACAGTATTATTTTTTAATGAATAGAGCATGCCATATAGTTAAGTGCGTGTGTTTTAACATTAGATAAATATATTTTTAAACATGAGATCAACATTCTGGTTGCCAAGGATTATTTGTTAAGCCCATTCCTTAGGAAGTCAGGGAACTCCCTGAAAGCCGACAAGAGGGGATAAAGATGTCATTCTAGTAGCAATTCTGTCCCAGCCTAGTTGCCATCATATGTTTATGCTAAACACACTGTCTGGTCTAAGGAACCCCCATTCTGCAACCAACAGAGCCTTGGGTGAGTCACTCACCCTTAGCTCTTTCTTCAATGAGACGAGGGTCCTGGAATATTTCTAGCTTGATGTCACCAAGGTTTCTTAAAAAATCTGATAATGCGAGCTGGCTTAGAATTTCAAGTAAGGTAACTTTAGAACACTGCAGATTGAACAACAAAAAATCTCTATTGATAATCAAATCAATACTGTGCACCAGTGATTTGGGCTTCACTTTATGTACATTTTTTACATTTATTTACATTTTCTGACCAAAAATAAATAAATAGTAAGGGGCAAACTCATGATGCTGGCATAAACCATAGAATTCTTGGAAGATCTGTAAAGATTAGCAGCAATTCCGCAGTAAATTATTTAAGAGATGAGATTAAATCTTTTTTCTTTCTTTTTTTTTTTTTTTTTTTTTGAGACAAGAGTCTCACTCTGTGGTCCAGGCTGAAGCACAGTGAACCTAGTTCACTCAGCCTTCACCTCTTGAGCTCAAGCGATCCTCCCACTTCAGCCTCCCAAGCAGCTGAGACTACAGGCATGAGCCTCCGTGCCCAGCCTTTAAATCATTTTTTAAAAGCATGTCTATGAAGGAGGGGAATGGAGAGGGCCCTGGGCTTTTCTCCTCTTGCCCCTTCCTTGATTGGGAAACCTCCATTCCGCCACGTGAGAATGAGTCTGCTGGCTTACAGTGACCTCTGCAGACGGCAGGGAGTTGCGTGAACATCTCTGAGCCAAGGAGGGGGAGAGGCCCCTTTTGCCCTCCCTGACCCCTCAAAGTCCCCCCTGCCAAGCAGGACCCTTTTACCCAGAAATGTGGTGCCAATGCACTTGGTGCGTGGTATTGGAACCATTTGGTTCTGCTTGCATTGTGCTCATTAGGCTCCTAAACTTCCTGCTGGAAAAGGTGGCACGTGCCTGTAGTGCCAGCTACTCAGGAGGCTGAGGCAGGAGGATTGCTTGACACTGTTTCTAAAAAAGTTAAAAAGAGAGAAGGAGGAGGAGGAGGAGGAGGAGGCGGAGAAGAGGAGGAGGAGGAGAAGGAGGAGTACACCTGGGTAGCTGGGGAGCTCTGGGCGGTTCCACAGCTGGGCTAAGAAATCAGCTTCCCTGAAGGACACAGTGAGCCAAGATTGCACCACTGCAGTCCAGTCTGGGCGATGGGAGTGAAAGCCTGTGAAAAGAAAATAAAAAATAAAAGAGAAAAGAAAGAGAGAGAGAGAAAGGAGGGAAGGAGGGAGGGAGGGGGGAGGGGAGAAGAGGGGGGAAGAGGGGAGAAGAGAAGAGAAGAGAAGAGAAGAGAAGAGAGAGAAGAGAGAAGAGAAGAGAAGAGAAGAGAAGAGAAGAGAAGAGAAGAGGAGAAGAGGAGAAAAGGAAAAAAGAAATCAGCCTCCTCGAGTCTCCTTAAACCCTGCACAGGGGAGGTGACAGCAACCAACCCAGTGCGATGTTAAGCTCTGGAGCCAGATGACCTCTATCGGTTCCTGGTGTGATCTTGGGCAAATTATTTAACCTCTCTGGGTTTAAGTTTCTTTATATAAAACAATGGGGACAAGAATAGTCCCTTCTCTAATAGACTGTTGAGAATATGAAAAGACTTGAAACATTTTAAAAACTTTAGCACAATAACTGGTACATCGAGTTTAATGAAAATTATTATCTGACTGAGGAAATTAGAGAAAGGAAACACAGGAAGAAACTGAGGTTTATCTACTTCTTATTTTATAAAAAATTGGATCAGAAATGTGTCACTGGCTTCCCCAAAGGATGTCCCGAGGCCGTCCCTCCCCATGGATGGGTGCCGCTTCTTCTGGCAGGGAAGTGAGGCCCTTCCGAGTCAGCAGAGCCGGGACCGCCCCGCCTGGAACCGTGGCCTCTTTTTCTGGTGCCCAGGCGGTCCCTCCCGCGGTCGGCGCTCCGGCCTGTGCCGGGCGTCCAGGAGGGCTCGCTCGGGCTCCCGCGCGCGCTCTCAGAAGCGGGGAACTGGCGCCTGGCGCAGCGGCGGGGGCGCTCTCGAGTCCCCAGGCAGTGATCGGGGGCCCCCGGGGGAGGGACGCCGCTCGGGGCCAACCGCAGCGAAGCCCTCGCCCTGCCGCGACTCAACCGCCGCCCAGCCCTGTGGTTCCGCGGGCGAAGCGCTTCCTCTAGCTGCCAGTGGCCGGCCGAGAACCAGGGACGTGCAGAAGTGCCAACATCGAGGCCCACGTGCGACCTGACCTCGCGTGGACATTGGCTGGCTCCGTCACACCCAGACCGCTGGCACTTCCCACCCCACCCCACTAGGGTGTGAGCGGGTCCCTGCCCTGCCCAGCCGGGGGAGGCCCGGAGGTGTCGGTGCGCGGAGGTGTGGGTTCGCAGCGGCGCCGGGGAGCGTCCGTTCGACACAGGAAGGAGGGAAGGAGGCCGGAGGCGCCTTCGCAGCGCGCAGCAGCCCCAACAGATCTGATAAAGAGGAAGGAAGCCGACAACGCTACTGATCGGGTCTGGCAGCTCCCCAAACTGACGAGGTCCTGCAGTTGTCCCAGCCCTGCTTGCAGAAATGGCGCCGAAAGGAGGGGAACCGCGGCCCCTGCTGGCCACTTCGGAACCGCACCCGAGTGGTGACAGGAAGGCGAGCAGGGGCTTTAGGGACAAGGCCGGCTGATGCCTCTCGCAGCAGGAGGTGGGGGATACAGGGCCCCTCTGGGCCCGGGACCTCTACCTCCTGCTTGGTGCGAGAGATCTGCTCCTCAGGACAAACCAACCAAATGTGCTCTTGGCCGGGCGCGGTGGCTCACGCCTGAAATCCCAACACTTCCGGAGGCTGTGACAGGAGGATTGCTTGAGGCCAGGGGCTTGACACCAGCTTGGGCAACAGAGCCAGAATCCTGTCCCTATTTTTTTTTTTTTTTTTTTTTTTTTTTAAAGAATCTGTATGTTCCAGCTGGACCTCTGCTTACCTGGCAACCAACTACCTCTTTTAAGGAGGAAAACAGACACACTTTTAAAGATCGCTGAGCACTATCTGCATATTGCTATATTGCCTAACTTTGACTGTCATTTACTAGCTGTGGGATTTTGAGCAAGTTTCTTTTCTTATTTAGAGACAAGATCTTGCTCTGTTGCCCAGGCTGGAGTGGAGTGCAATGACACGATCATAGTTCACCGCAACCTCGAACTCCTGGGCTCAAACGATCCTCCTGCCCCAGCCTCCCATGTAGCTAGGACTAGAGACTCTCACCACCATACTCTGCTAATTTTAAATTTTTTTTTTTTTTTGTAGAGACAGGGTCCTGCTTTGTTTCCCAGGCCTTGAGCAAGTTTCTTAACCTCCACATGCCTCAGTTTCCTCATCCATAAAATGAGAATAATAGTCTCTATCTCATAAGATTGTTAAAGAGACTAATATATGTAAAGTGTTTAGAATAGTTCCTGGTATATAATAAGCACGTGTGTTAAATTTAAAAATTTAGATTTTCAGGCAGGATGTGGTGGCTCACGCCTGTAATCCCAGCACTGTCGGAGGCCAAGGCAGGTGGATCACTTGAGGTTAGGAGTTCGAGACCAACCTGGCCAACAGGTTACAATTTTGTATTTGTAAAAATACAAAAATTAGCAGGGCGTGGTGACGGGCACCTGTAATCCCAGCTACTAGGGAGGCTGAGGTAGGAAAATCACTTGGACCTGGGAGGCAGAGGCTGCAGTGAGCCAAGATCATGCCATTGCACTCCAGCCTGGGCAGTAGAGTGAGACTCTGTCAAAAAAAAAAAAAAAAAAATTTAGCATGGGTTGTAGGCTACTGTAAGTAGTTCCTTATTCTGGGGATTGTCTTGGTATCTTTCAACTATTTATTTCTAGTTTAATTCCACTGTGGTCAGAAAACGTATTTTGCTTTTCATTCCTTTGAAATTTGTTGAGGCTTGTTTTATGGGTCGGCATAGGGTCTGTTTCACTAAAAGTTCCACATATACCTGAAAAGAATGTACATTCTGCAGTTGGATATAGCATTCCATATGCATCCATTAGGTCACGTGGTTGTGTTATTCTCTCTTCTGCTATTCCTATGTGTGTACGTATGTGCACATGCACGTGTTTTCCTCCTTGTTCTATCAGTTACTGAGAGCTATGTTAAGAATCTCCAATTATGAGGATGAATTTGTCCTCATAATTGCAGACATTTCTCTCCTTTTAGCTTAGTCGATTTTTATTTTATTTAAAGGTGTTATTAGATACACAGAAATTTAGGACTGTTACATTTTCATAGTGAATAAACTGTTCATGATTATCAATGTCCTATATTGTAACACATCCTTTTTCATCTCCGGTAACATTTGTTGCCTCAAAACCTACTTTGTATGATAGTCACATCTTCTTTCTTTTTATTTACTGTGTCAATGAATTAACTATTCCATTCTTTAATTTCACCCTTCTGGGCCCATATATTTGTCTCTTGTAAATAGCATATATTAGGTTTTGATTTTTTTATCCAGTTTGACACTTAACATTGTTCAGCCCATTTACATTTCATAAATTTACTAACAGTATTGGATTTACAGTTAACCTTTCTCTATTTTTCCAATTTGTCCTATCTTTTGTTCGTTTGATCCTCTTGTCCTTTCTTTTGAATTGAATTTTTTAAAACTTCCATTTCCTCCTTGAGTCTTAGATTTTTAAGTTATTTATTCTTGTAGTTCTTTTAGTAGTTACCCTAGAAACTGTGATATTTATCCATGATTTATTATCATTTTGTTAAATTGGTACTTTCACCACTTCCCAAATAATGTAAGAATCTTACAAGTACTTAACTCCACTAACCTTCCTTCCATCACTATTGTTATATATTTTTTGTATTTTTAGTAGAGTCAGGGTTTCATCATGTTGACCAGGCTGTTCTCAAACTCCTGACCTCAGGTGATTCCGCCTGCCTTGGCCTCCCAAAGTGCTGGGATTTGAGCCACCACACCTGGCCTGTTTGGTGTTTTAATAGTTTTTTATGGTTGTTGCAGCAGTAGTATTGTGTTGCTGTGACCTATATCCTACCCATCAATTACTGTAAGTTTTTATTAAGTCTTGATATCTTGTCAGACAAGTTCTCTTTCCCCATCTTCAAATATATGTTGGCTATTTGGGGGCATAACTCTTCCACATGAATTTTTGAATCCATTTATCTAGTTTCCAAAAACACCTGTTAGGATATTGTTGGCAAATATATTTATAAGTAGTCAGAATTTAAATTTTCATGCTTTTGAGCTCTCCATCCATGAATATGGTATGCTTATCCACTGAACAAATTTCTATTAGGCCTTTCAATAATGTCTTGTACTTTTCTCCACAAAGAAATTGCACTTAAAAAAAAAAGATACAGGGTCTTGCTCTGTCATCCAGGCTGGAGTACAGTGGCACAACCATAGTTCACTACATCCTCAAACTCCCGGGCTCAAGAGATCCTCCTTCCCCACCTCCCGAGTAGCTAGGACTACAGACTCATGCCACCACACTTGGCTTTTTTTTTTTTTTTTTTTTTTTCTGTAGAGACAGGGTCTTGCTTTATTGCCCAGACTGGTTTTGAACTCCTGGCCTCATGTAATCCTCCCACCTTGGCCTCCCTAAGTGCTGGGATTACAGGTATGAGCCACCATGCTTGGCTAGCAATTGCACATTGTTTGATTTGATCCTCACTTAGAGATCTCTTTATTCTTTTTTTTAAAGCACTTTTTATTAGAATAGGTAATATATTTACCAATTTCGAAAAACTTAAAAGTATACATCGATAATTTCCCACCCCTTTACCTCAGGCACCCAATTCTCCTCCAGAAAAAAAAACAATGTTACCAATTTCTCTATTGGCTTTCAATGTGCTTACTATTTGTATATAGTAGTTATATTAAATTTTGTCACTCGATCTTGCAACTAGAAATCCAGCTGAATTATTTTTAGTATTTGTAAGTTATTTTGGATTTTATACACATAGACACCATTAACATCATCATTACCTGCAAAGGGCAGTCATTTTGTTGCTTCTTTTCCATTCCTTATTCCTTTCACTGATGTTACTGCATTGGCTAGGATATCTCTAAATAAAGTAGCTGTTAAAGTAACTGGATAGTAGCTGTGATAGAGGACAACCTTCTCTTATTCTTGACTTTTAACTGGATCACTTCTGTTTCATTTGCTATAGGTTCTCAATAAAAGTCTTTATCAGGTTAAAAAAAAAAGTTACCTATTTTGCTACGAGTAACATGAATATTTTAATCAAGTTATTTTCTGTACCTATTGAAATGATCCTAAGGTTTTTCTCCTTTAACCTATTAAATGTGCTGAATCACCTATAGAAAAAAAATGCTAGTCTCAAAACACTTTTACCTCAAATTGTTGTTTATTTTCATGAGGGGGGAAAAAAGAATCCTTTATGATAGTGAAAATATACTTTATTTTTTAATACAATAGCTGCCAGCAATATACTGGTGTTGATGTTCCAAAGAGAAAAGAAAATACATGTATTCTATAATAAGCTTTCATTTGCCTGTCAAGAAATTATAAAGAAAATACTCCAATTCTGTTCAACATTACGGCTTGAGGAGTTGAAATTTTTCCATGATAAAAATATACTTTGTGTGGCCCAAACCTTTACTATTTATAAAGGATGGAGTTTTTAAAAGCCCACATATATCAATAACGAATGCTCCCCTCTCTTTGAATTAAATGCTTAAATTCAAATTAATGCAAGAAATTGGTGAATCATTAAATGATGAAATTTGTATCAAAATGTTCATGAAAAAATACATTTCCATTTCCTCTACATTTTTACTTTGTAGTTATTTTCTAAATGGGTTTAAGTGCACAGAAATAAATGCTATCTACATGCAACTCTGGAGAGATTCAAAACACAACAGAAGTAAAGTTAACATGCCTAAATCCTAGAGTTGATCCACTTAGTGTAAGAATAAATGTCAGAAATCTCTTAATTGTATACAGATTGCTCAAGGATTTAAAGATAAACTGCGAAAGCCAAAATTACCAAGAAATAAAATCTTATTTGAATTTTATCACAAAAGTTAACAGTCCTAGTAAAAGACAACAGAACTGTATAGAATAATCTGCATCTACATCAAAAAAGGGAAGTTTTATCAACTAGAATAGAGAGCTTTCCAACTGTTGAATACAAAAATTTCTCAGAATCTCTTGGAAAACAGATCCATTCAGACTCCAATCTCCTCACTAAAACCTCCTCAGTAAAATACAAAAGGTGTTTAAATGAAGGGGAATGGATTCGTTAGTTGTAAAAATAAAATCAGATTATTTCCATTATGTCAATTCATATACTGCATGAAGTGTCTACCATGAAAACTTTTCCGGCGTTGGTTGAAAATCACCCCCGGCTCTGGCCGTGGCTGCGGGTGAGATTCGGCGCCCAGAGCCTCCGGGGGCCTCAGCTCACCGCGCGCTGCCCCATGTGCGGCGGTGAAACCCAGGCCCTGACAGGCGCCGCGGCCTCCCCACTGGGTGCGGCCGCTCGCGAGGTCTGGCCCCTGACTCCTGACCCCGACTGCATACTCCTAACCCTGTTTTTTCTCCGCAGGACACTGGTCCTCCCACGCCTGAGACCGACGTCGCCAGGACCGCGGGGTCGGAGGAACTTAGCTGTCCCCCGTCTTTCAAATAAAGCTGTTTGTCTAAAAAAAGAAAAAAAAAAAAAAAAGAAAAAAAACAAGAAAACTTTTATGTCCCAAATTTCTCAAGATGTTAAACTATGCTCTTTCCACAAACATACAATGGGGTTAAAGCATGTTGCTGGATCGTCCTTTTTACTAGCTAGCTTTTGTCCATTTACCAATTTCCATTTCATTTGACTAACTTCCCTGATAAAGTGGTATCTGTCTTTCTACAGAGAAAAATAATTCTGTCTTCATCAAAATCACAATAGACATGCCTTCCTTGAACATTTAGAGGGATGGCCAAGTGTAATCACTGGGTTAATAAAAACAGGAGAATATCCAAAATGAAAATATTTTAGTTTCAAAATGAATTTTCATCACTGTATTCTGAAGAATGGAGCTCTTTCCTCTGTTAGCCCTCCACCCCGCACCACTCAGTCCACCATTCACTGGAAAGAACAAACCTCACTGCTCTTGAATCTTTTTTATACTTTAAGCTATGAGGCAAGGTTCAGAATCACCAGAATGAATCCCAAGTTGCCACTATTTAAAAAGTAGGTGAAGAGTGATAATGCCTGCCTGTGTACTGGTGCAGATGGGACACTTTCACCCACTAAAACCACTGCAAAATAATTTCTCAACAGATAACTGAATAGTGCATCTTCCTTGAACCAGATAAATCATACAATATTTAATTACCAAAAAAAACCAAGCGGGTACTCAAACTTTTGATAAGCAATAAAGAGTTCTAAGAAAGGTAAGGCAAAGAATCTCCCTGAACCAAATGGATACAACATGGAGATTTTCTTATCTTTCATACTAAGCTAATTAACATTAGGTTCAAAAAATGCAGTACACTTATAAAAAGCTGCTTTCATAAAGCCAGTGCTTACTAAATGTTAGCATATCAAAGTGGGAGAAACACTGCCATTTTAAAGCAATAAACAAAATTTCAAGAAACAGCCTATGAGAAATAGCACTTCCTATACAAATTAGGTATAAAAAAATTACCAAAAATGTGTTATAGTCACAATCACAGTCTTTGGAGTAGTATGTAGAAAGTCTGGTTTTGTTTTTGTCTTTTAAAAAAGAGTAAATACATAGCGAAGTTTTATTTTCAGCAAGTTCATCCTCCTTTGTTAGAGCACAAATAATTCCTGGTTTAGGGCTTCAATTAAAAAAAAACCCCGAAAAACAAAACAAAAACATGCAGAGTGCTATTCCTCAACATGGCTGTTGGAAAATATAACTCCAGGAAGTGCAATGAGTGAGATTAGGCAAAACTACAGTAAATACACATTCACCATAACTATAACTTAGTCCCAAAAGAATAAACAATCCTCTATATAAGGTAAATGGGGTGAAATGAGAAAATTGGTGACCTGTGTTTTACCTTTTTTTTATATAGGCTGGATAATGCATTCTTTAGGTCATCTACATTAAATGTACTTTAGAAACAAAAATTTACTTGGTATTTTGACAAACCCACCCTTCATTCCTTAGGTTAATTTCTGTGTTAATTTTTACATTACTAATCATTGTACTGTTATAGCTAAGTCGACTAAAATCAGTTATGTAGTGTTGCTCAAAAGATGTACAAATAGCAAGCTCTATGATTACCTAAAAACAAGCTTTTTAAAATAAAGAAAGCAATAAAGTTCTAAATGAATGGCACAGGGCAAAACACATATAACAAACGTATTTAGACAGAGTATCAGGTGCCCATCGGTTTCTCTTATAAAGATAAAATGCTTGAGGAAGGTCTTGAGAAAACCCTCACTCCCTCTAAACTTTTAGCTTCTACATGGTGTCAGATGTTACAACTGGTATGAAGGATAAATGCTTTTAGGCAAAAGTAAAAATCTATCTACAAAGCAATATAGCAAAATCTGTAGTGACGTTTGTAGAAAGCTCTCTTCTCTGGTGGTAATATTCGTTAGTACATATCCAGGATAGACTAAATTGAAAGAATATTTCTGATACAGTAGCAATCCTTTCATATACTCTTACTAAATATTACTAAAAATTCCAAAAAATACATAAATATTCCTTGTACCTGCATTATGCACCAGTTTGGGGCTGCCTGATAAAGTCATGGCTACTATTTTTAACAATTAAACATTGCACCTCAAAAGTTCTGCCATCTATACACAGTGAATGGACACAATGGTGAGGGCTCCTGAGAGATGGCAAGCTACCTCTAAAGTGAAAAGTTTGTGGTGGAGTGTCTCCAAATTAAAGAGAGGGGAACCCAGGTAGGGGAGGTAGCCAGGGTAAAAGGATTTTAAAATAATACTGCTTAGGAGTGTATATTTTAAGATAACTACTATACCTTGTCTATCCTTGATCCTAATCTTCAATAACTGCATGTTCGTGCAAAATACAATTTCTGCTCTATAGGAAGGAGTAGCCTGTTAGGAAAAGCATATTCTTAGGGGAAGACATGAAGACATCTCTTTTATAAACGCGATTTTACTTGGTGAGTCTTTTGGCTACGTCACTATATGCTATTTCAACCTCCTTATCACTGGGACAGGTATTGGTGAACTCGTCCCTACTGTATGCATTAGTTAGGTATCTCCAGATGCCAGTCATTTCTTTTGGAATATCAAAGTTGCGGTATTTTTTGGCCACCACCTGAAATACAAAGAGATCAAAAGTTAACAGACTTATTTTCCATGTCTTGTAAACTAGACATATCTCTGATTTTGGAGCAAATAATTAATGCTCTAAAGCTTTGAGAACTGCTTCTATTTGAAAAGAAGTCCGTCACCATCATTCTAACTAGAGTTTTAAATAATGACCAAGACTGCAAGCTACACCAGGGATTTAGAAGTGTGACAGTGACTGCAAATAACTGCCTTGGACACCCAGAAAGATAGCCAAGTATAATCACTGGAAAATACTTCTCAACACACATACACTATTTTAGATCTGTTTTTATTATTATTTACAACTAGCACTTATTATTATATTTAACAATGTGCCCAGCCCAGTGTCTCATATTATAAATGCTCAATACTTTTTGCCTTGAATAGAGAAAGCCAGGTGTGATCACAGAACAGAATTTGACAACAGAAGTCAGTGTGGCAAACTCCAATTCAAAGTCACGCATTGTATCTTTGAATTTTTATGCAGTCACAGAAAAAAAAAATTCATCTTTCTTATATTCCTCAATTTTAAGACATAATTTTCCATTTAACTAACTCTAGGGTGCTTCAACTATTGCCTAAACTGCATTGAATTAAACAACTAGTCATATAAGATCAGAAATGTTTTGAGCACAAAGGAAATGCCACTTTAGTAAATACAATACAAGGTGATGGCAATGCGACATCCCCCCCTGCAGACCTACCTTGACAATATGCAGTTTGGGCAGCAGGTTGCAATCAGCTAATGTCATTTCATTGCCATCCAGAAATTTACGTGTAGAAAACTTTATGTCCTCCATACTATTCTCATCAATTTCATCAGGGAGAGGAGAATTCAGATATTCATCCAGTTTCTGCAGAGTTTTCAGGAGACCCCTCTCCAGTGCTTGGGGGAGGGAAAAAAAAGATGAGAATACTGTAAGAAGGAGAACCACTCAAGACCCCAAGTAGAAGCATGACTCTGAGTCAATAACTGTTTAAAAATGTTTACTGTGACACAAGGTCCTGTAGAACAAAACAGACAAGGCTCCTGCTCTCCTAGAGCTTAATTATGTGGGTCGAGGGATGAAACAAGTTTGTTCAGGTAAAAGAATAAATAAGCATAATAATGTCGGGCAGTGGTATTTGTAAAAACTTGCTAACAACTGGCCGGGCGCGGTGGCTCATGCCTGTAATCCCAGCACTTTGGGAGGCCAAGGCGGGCGGATCACGAGGTCAGCAGATCGAGACCATCCTGGCTAACACGGTGAAACCCCATCTCTACTAAAAATACAAAAAATTAGCCAGGCGTGGTGGCGGGCACCTGTAGTCCCAGCTACTCAGGAGGCTGGGCCAGGAGAATGGCGTGAACCCGGGAGGTGGAGCTTGCAGTGAGCTGAGATAGCACCACTGCACTCCAGCCTGGGCAAAAGAGCGAGACTCCGCCCCAAAAAGAAAAAACAAACAAAAAAAAAACACAACTTGCTAACAACTAAATGTCCCACACATGAACATAAATGGTCCAACACATTTGACGTTTAAACTGGAAAAATGGATGAGAAAAGGCAAGCATACTAATTCAAATCTAGGGATTAAAAAAAAATCTTAGAGACAGATTCTTGCCCTCATTTTTAATTTCTGCTCCCCCAGGAATATTTTGATTTATCAGCAAGAAATGTGTTAAGAAATACCAATTCAAACAATCCAAACAGAAAACCTGAGATTTTCAAAACTATCTTATAATTCACAGGAAGCCAAGAATAGTACTATCTTATACAAAAAACACAAAAGTCAGATTAAAGAGTTCAATTTACAATACTGAACGGGAGCCTCTTTAACCAAATAGGTTAAGATGCTCTGATTGTCATGATTCAGAAGAAAGGATAATAGAAGATTTGTCTATTGTTATTCCATATTTTTTATGGCATTCATTAAAGTGGGACAGAGCACCACCGTATATCCGGAAAGTCAAGGTTAGTGGCCCTCAGCAGAAAGGGGGTGGGAATGTCATTAAAAATATGGAATAACAACAAACAGATCTTCTATTATCCTTTCTTATCCTTTACTTCCAATCCACCTTCCCCCTCACTCTCAGAATAGATGAACTTACACACATGATTGTGGTAACTGGCCGTAAAAGAAAGTTAAATATCATGAGGTGGCAAACCATGTAGTTTTAAGCCTGAATTCAGTTGTGTCCTTTAAGGAAAAAGGTAAAGGCTTACATGCTGCATCTTAGATATGTTACCAGCAATGTATGTATGTCCTAACCCCAAACCTCTTCTTCCAAATTACAGCCACCCACTCAACCCTTGGTCCCTTCATGGTAGTCCACGTAATAGATGGTAATCTCAGTTAGGCAAGGGGCTATAGGCATAAAAAGGAATGAATAGATTTTAGGAAATAAAAACTAACAGAGTTCAGAAACCAAAGTGAATATGAGAAAGGGGGGTAGATGCATTCGACAAAATATAATTGAGCCCCTCCTACCTGCCAAGTCTTATTCTAAGGATTGTTAAATTCACTGTTGAATAAAACATAGTAGGTTCCTATCCTCAGAGAGTTTAGATCTTGGGGACAGAGGGTAGTATAGAGAAGCTGGTCAACAAATTAAAGACTCCCAGGGTGAATGCTGGTGTCATTTACTGAGCCATTTACCTTCCCAAGGAGAAACAGATTTAGGGGCTATGGAGATGAGTTCAGTTAATATGCTGGGTTTGAGGTGCCTGTAAGACATGTGAGTAGAGATGTCCAAGAGACAGACAAATACGGTTTCAAGTGTCACAAACTGAGCTGGAGCAATGTGTTTAGAAGTTATGAGAACATAAATGAACACTCAAACCATGGAGTAAAGGAGAAGCAGAGGGCCTAGAGAAAGCCCTAAGGAACATCATTTAAAGGACAGGTAGGAGGAAGAGTCTGCGGAGAAGACGGGGTTTCACCATGTTAGCCAGGCTAATCTCAAACTCCCGACCTCAAGTGATCGGCCTGCCTTGTCCTCCCAAAGTGCTGGGACTGCAGGCATGAGTCACTGCAACCAGCCACATTTTTGAATTTTCAAACAATCTTCCATCTCTGAGAAACCCAACTTGGTTGTATTACCTTTTGTTATGTTGCTGAATTTGGCATATTTTGTTTCAGACCTTTGCATCTATATTCAAGAAAGATTGGCTTGAAATTGTCCTTTCTTTTGATGTTCTTGTATGGTTTTGGTATCAAGGCTCCCTGCCCTCAACAAGCAAGTTAGAAAGTATTCCCTCTTTTCTGTTCCCTGGAAAGGTATATGCAAGTATGACCTTACTTCTTCCTCAAATGCTTGGAAGAGTTCAACAGTGAAGCCACCTGGATCTGGAGTTTTCTTTTTAATTATACGAAATTTAAATGATATAAGAATATTCACATTTTTAATTCCTTGTGTCAATTTTGTTACACTGTACTTTCTGTAAATTTCTCCAATAGTTTCATAATTATAAGCATAAATTTTTTCATAATATCCTCCAAAAATCATTTTAATGTAAGCTCTGTAGCAATCCTCCTTTTTATTTCTAATATTGGTTTTTGCTGTCTTCTCTCACTTTTCTTGATTTTTCTTGTCAAGGATTTATCAATTTTTTTTATTTGTTAGACTTTGCAAAGAACCAGCTTTTAGCTTCCTTGTTCAACGTCATGTTTGTTTTCTACTTCCTTATATTCTGCTCTTTAGTATTTCTAACTTTTACTTCACCAATATTTAGCTCTCTTCTTTTCTAATATACGCTTTTGGAACTATAAAATTCCCTCTAAGCACAGTTTTAGCCATATCTCACAAATGTAGACATTTTGTATTTTCATCACTTTATTCTTTTTCAATCTGTGGATTATTTAGAAATATACTAGTTAATTTTCAAACATGTAGAAACTTTCTAGCTGTAGCTTTTGTTTTTTAATTTTTGAGACAAGGTTTCACTCCTGTCACCCAGGCTGGGGTGCAATGGCACGATCTCGGCTCATTGCAACCTCGATCTCCTGGGCTCAAGCGATCCTCCCACCTCAGCCTCCTGAGTAGCTGGGACTATAGGCACATGCCACTGCATCTGTCAAATTTTTGTATTTTTTGTAGACAGAGGGTTTAGCTATGTTGCCAAAGTTGGTCTCGAACTCCTGAGCTCAAGTGATCCGCCCACCTCAGCCTCCCAAAGTGCTGGGATTACAGGCATGAGCCACTGTGCCCAGTTCTAGCTGTACTTTTCTTATCGATATCTATCATATTTTCTTTGATTGAGAAACAGTCCACGTTTTCAATTTTTTTGGAAAAATTTTTAGCTTTGTTTTATGGCCCAGCTTTACCATCAATTTTGTTCCATGTGCATTTGAAAAACAAAAGTATATTCTGAAGTACAGTGAGATATGTATATACATATATGAGATTAAATTTGTTCACTTTATTGTTCAATTTTATCTTCTCATTTTTTTCCTTTTGTGGTTGATTCTAACAGTTACTAAGGGGGTAAGTTAAGATCCCCCACTATGACTGTGGATTAGTCTGTCTCTTAGTTCTGTCAGTTTCGTTTATATTTTCAGGTTAGTTATTTGGTAACACAAGTTTAGAATTATTTTATCTTCCTGGTAGATTAACCTTTTTAAATCAGTCTGGAACATGTTTCATTATCTCATAATGCTTCTTTCCTTAAAGTCTACTTCATCCAATGTCAGTGTGGCTTTGTCAACTTTCTTTAGGTTAGTATTTATATTATTTCATTTTTAGCTTTCCTGGATCCACATTTCCTGTATGTATGTGTGTGTTTCATAGAGAGAGAGAGAGAGAGAGAGATACAGTCTTGCACATAAGCAACATTGTTTTTAATCCAGTTGGTAAACTTTGTTTTTTATTTGTAATATTTAAATAATGTATATTCAATGTCATTACTAAAATCTCTGGTTTAAATTTGCCATATACTTCTTATTTGTCCACCTGTTCTGTGTTCTTTTCTTCTCTCCTACCTTCCTATGGATTACATTTTTAAAAATTATTCCTCTATTTCCACCTCTATTAGCTTAATATACAGCCTTTTCTAGTCTTTGTTTCCCTGACTCATGAAAGTTTAATTATAACTGTTGCCACTTCCAGGATAATGCAAAGACCTTAGAACTCCAGTAACCTCCTTTCTGTCCTATATGCTACTGTTGTTATGTATTTAATTCTACATTTTTAAAATTAATTAATTAATTTATAGACAGATTCTCACACTCTATCGCGCAGGCTGGAGTGCAGTGGTGCAATCTCAGCTCACTGCAACCTCTGCCTCCCGGTTTCAAGTGACTCTCCCGCCTCAGCCTCCCGAGTAGCGGAATTACAAGCGTGAGCCATCACGCCTGGCTGGTTTTTGTATTTTTAGTAGAGATGGGGTTATGGGGTTATGCCATGTTGGTCAGGCTGGTCTCGAACTCCTGGCTTCAAGCGATCCACCTGCCTCGGCCTCCCCAAGTGCTGGGATTACAGGTGTGAGCCACCACACCTGACCCGGTAATATTTTTTACTTAGGTAAATATCAAACAAATTAGAATGTGTTACCTAAGTGATAAGTGACAAGGTCAAAGATCTACCCACTTTATTATTAAAGGATCATGCCAGCCATAGCCATGATCAAGTTAGCTTATTTCTTAGAGGAAACATAACCAGCAGAGGGCACTGGAACCCAGTAAAATAAAGTTGAGACATTAACAGAGCTCAACTGAAACTACAGAAGTGACAGAGAAACAAGCCACTTAAAAATAAAAAATCAAAAACACAAAACAATAAACATAAACTCTTATTAATTACATTCAGGCCAGCAATAATGCATATAGTTAGCTGAAATGTAAAGTTTACAAATTAACAAGAGAATACAATGTGAGAAACAGCTAGGTCAGTAAGAATTCCAGGAAATGATGAAATACTTTTTATGGGTATATTTAAGAGGGAAAAAAGAGAAAAAGGAGAGAGCAGAATCTCAAGGTTGTAAAACAAGATTTAATATGCTTCTTATTAAAGGCAGTGAATGAATGGCTGGGTGTGGTGGTTCACACCTGTAATCTCAGTACTTTGGGAAGTCAAGGCAGGTAGATCACCTGAGGTCAGCAGTTCAAGACCAGCCTGGCCAACACGATGAGCCCTCGTATCTACTAAAAATACAAAACTTAGCCAGGCATGGTGGTGCATGCCTGTAGTCCCAGCCACTCAGGAGGCTGAGGCAGGAGAATCACTTGAACCCGGGAGGTGGAGGTTGCAGTGGGCCGAGATCGTGCCACTGCACTCCAGACTGGGTAACAGAGCAAGACTCTGTCTTAAACAAAACAAACAAACAAAAAGCCAAAAAAAATAAAAGTAGTGAATGCAGAACAAGAACATGTTAGAGTACAAGGACTTGTTCTTTGATCAGATTACAATGAATAGAATCAGTCTGTGGGGAAGATAATGTTGCCTGAATTCAAACATTGAATTATTGTCTCAAATGCAATTTGAGTGTTTTGACAAGTTTTTGAGCAAATGTTTAACCTTGGACCTGCTCTAAATTAATGTTTTTCCTGAATTATAGATATAAAAATAAAATATCCTAAATTTACAAGGTTTATAATATAGTATTCCTCAGTGCAAGGCATAGTGGCTCACGCCTGTAATCTCAGCACTTTGGGAGGCCAAGCTGGGTGGATTGCTTGAGTCCAGGAGGTCAAGACCAGCCTGGGCAATGTGGCGAGACTTTGTCTCATTTAAATTTTTTTTAAAAAGAAAATTGAGTCTAGCATAACATTACAATGACTGTTTTTTCTATAATTTTGGACTTAGCAAAGCACTTTTGATGAAGTCGAATTGTTATACCTGACTAGAGTGTCAGTAATTTTTCATAGTTAAGAAAGTCATAACAAGGGTATATTAATGAAAACAAAGAATGATGAATTAGTTTGATACAATTATATGTATCAATGTAAGGTATGGCCAATAAAACAAATACAAACAGAGGTATCAAAAAGTACTAAACAGCACCATTCAATAAACACAATACAATTTTCAAGACTAACCATCACAAAGGAGTATGTAAATATAAAGAAAATGTCAAAATTAACCACTAGAAGGCAGTAGCAAGCCATCACAAAGTAGCTCCCTGTCTTATAGCTAGTAAGTAGCACTATTATTCTCCAACACCCCTGACGTAGTAATGCTGGTATCCCTAAAAAGCTATTTCATAAAGCTCTCAAAAAATTTTTAAGTGCAACAGAGCAACAAAATCAGTTTAAAATTAATTATGAAAGTCAAAACACCCTTTCTTGTCTAAGAGAACACAGCAAAATTACAAAGATTAACACACACCAGGGTCCAAAGTGTAGGGAAATGAATACTTTCATGTTTGTGGGAATATAAACTGGTATAGACTTTTGGAGAACAATTTAGCAAAATAGAGCAAAATTTAAAATGCACAAACTTCTTGAACTATTTGGAATCTAGCTCAAGGACATTCACCAGCAGTACTCTTTATTATAGTGAAAAAAAAAAAAAAAAAAACTTGAGATAATCTAGATGTCTATCAACATGGAAATGGTTAAATGAAAAGCAGAATTTCTAAAAGTTGAGGTAGATCTATATTTTGATATAGAAGCATTTCTACCATATAAGTGAAAAGTATAACCGCATAATGTATGTACATAATACATACTTACAGAAATGTCTGCAAAATTACATAGAAAAAGAGAAGAACACTAAATTGTCGAAGAGGTCATGTAATGTGATTAAGGAGGGGCAATTAAGTTTTATTAAATTTATTTCTATACTTTCTATACTATAACTTTTTCAACCATCATGTATTCTCTGTTATTTGTATGATTTGAATGAGTAAAATTCAAGGCAGAAAACATTAAATGTAATAAGAGCATTTCCGTTATTGAAAAACAAGACAATTTACAATGACCACAACAAAGACTAAAAATTGTAAGCACCGACATGGATAAAACTATATTTTCAAGCTACCTACCACAGTCTTAATAAAGGGTAACCTTATACAAACAAGTTTTAAGGCTAAGTCACACATCAGTGGAAAACAGAAAGAGGTAATGAGTATTTAAAGATAATTCAATATACAATGCAGGCTTACTGCTACAATAATGCACAACCATCCTCTGACTTCCAACACTTTTCCAGAGAGAAAGGCGGGAGTAGTGGGGAGGGGCGAAGGAAGAGGATCCTGAATAAAAAGGAACTAATCAGAACCTCTAGATTCCTTGCCTCCATCTAAAAATAGGAATTTGGACATCATGAAATATGCCTCAGAGTACATTCAACAACGCTAAGTTCACGTCTCTGAGTATTATAAATATCAATGACTAGTCACAGTTGGGACCTTAGCAAATTACATAAACTAATGCCATCACAGAACTTAAAAAAACGTAAGAGATCTGGGGACAAGTCATACTTAATACATCCCCACAAAAAAATTACCCATGAGCTTCTCTTTGAATGCCTAAATGGTTACATAAACTTTTACTCCCAATCAACTTGAACGTGTTACCAAAAGAATTATTTATGTGTTATCTATCTATCATCAGTGTCTCCCTTTATTCTTTACATTTTACTTGTTTACTTCGTACCCCAACCTAACCACTAGCCCTTCTATTTCAGTTTCACTAGCCCAAAACTGTAGCATTCAGGCATTGAATCCCTTACTTAGAATTAAGTCCTAAAAGGTCTTAAAATTGCCCAAACATATTGGATTTTGAAAATATTTAATAGGTGGTAAAACTAATCAGACTTGTCTACTCTGATTTACCACGTAAAATGACAAATTCATCTGTGTAAACTGTCAGCATTTGGGTGGGGGTTGGGGGCAATAAAAAAGTGGATCACTAATTTCCTGGGATTACTAAAGGCATTTGATTGCACTAAACGGATGTGAGGCCTGCAGCAAACATACATAAGGAGGGCCCGTTAAGCTCCAAAGTGATTTGAAATATTGTTTTCTGAAGTCTTATGGCCTCAACAGGTCCCTGTGGAGAGAAGTTGCTTGGCAACTGGAACTTTTATTTACCAGTAGGTAATTTAATATAAAGCCTTCTAGATTATGTACCATGTATTATATTATGTTGTTTGTTCTTATTGGTTACAGCATTCTGAGGACAGGAAGAGTAGGTGGCTACTCAAGATAGTAATAAATTGATGGGGAAAAAAATAGAATACAAAGTTATACTTAAATGAGTCACTTTCTAAGCTTTTTATTCGCGTCCCGCCCTCACCCCGCCCCATCCTCATCCCTCAAAGCGGAAGCAAACACATTTTATTCCTTTCTCCTCCCCACCAAGTGTCAGAAGAAATTTAACCACCCTCCAACTCCCAAAAAACCACACGGAAAAATAAAAACATAACTGTAACTAAGATTGTTCAAAGAAGTATGTGGCAGGGGCATCTAGGTATAAAAGGGTAGTTTTATGAAAAGAATAGTTAGCTCGCATGAAGGAAGGGCAGAACAGAAAAGACACCGTCTGTGGAAAGGAGGGGCTCCAACATTAACCACTTACTTAATGTATAAATTGCTTAGACAGAAACATTAGTCAGGAAAAAAAAAAAAGCCAATTACTAAAGAAAATTGCTTCCAAACCATGGCAGCTACTGGAATACATTATTAACAGATACAAGCCAGACCAGACCCTTTTTTCCCTTCACTGTAGAAAAACATTTCATGCAGTTAAGTATTATTCCAAAAATCAAGAGCAAAAGACATTGGAATCCAATACTGTTATTATAAAATGTTGCAATTTTAAAATTTAGTAATAAAAAATAGCCTGAATAGCTTAGGAACTTGCCTACTGAAATAACATAAGGAAATCAGCAAGTATTTCACTTTTTTAAAAGATATTCATTCTTGTTTAACTAGCACTGATATTTTCCCCTTTGGTATTCTTGTTCATTTGCTGACATAAACTTCTCAAAAGAACCCCACTCAAGCTAGGAAACTATCTGGAACTATGATAAATATTTTTAGGAGCTAGCATTTTTGGTTATTGCGTTACTTTCAAATAAACACTAATGTGTGCTACACAGTTTTCCCCAGAGAGAAGAACTATGTTTAACATCCCGAAGAGAAGAGAAAAGGAAATTACTGAATGCTGTAGTTAAGACAAGGTTCACTGAATGGAACCTCTTCCAAAGATACCTCCCTACACTATACATTCATTTGGTGAATAAAATAACAAAAATAGTGTCCTTTAATAAATAAAAGAAAACTCCATCTGTACTACCTAAACAATTCTTACCGTGAAAACACGACTTGAAAATGAAATTCCAGTTTGAAGATGCAGAGAAATTTGGAAGGATAGTATGTCTAATTACCCTCTTAAAGCAACTCCAAACAAACCTCAGACTGACTTTAGGCTGCAGGCACTCAACAATAAATATTTAGTTACAGTTTAAATTAAGCTCGACCAATCTATGCTAAACCACCACAACCACACAATCCACTGTTTCTGATGCACCACTAATTCTTTGCCTAGCTCCCTTCACAGTAACTTCTGAAAATAAGATGAAATCAACTTCATTCAAGAAGCATTTTATCACACACTTACTATATACTGTGCTACTAGCTAGAAACATGGAAAAAAAGCAACATAGGGACTTATTCCAGTTTATCATCCAATTTCTGACCAACTCTGAAAGACAGTTTTTATTACGTATGGGAATGGCTGGACTCTAAAGTACTCATTTATAATCACTGTCATAATAACAGCTTGTTGTTGTTTGGGGGTTTTTTTTGCAATGTTAATTCAATTTTTTGTTTTTTACCTTCGTTAGCCTCTGGCCTTGAATTCTTGATATATGCAGAGAATTTGGCAAAGATGTCCATTCCAGCAGTATTTGATTCTGGGTGTTTTGGTGAAAGCTTTAAGTACCTAAATAGAAAAAGTGATATGGATTATAGATCCTTCAAAGATGAATTAGCATAAGTTCTCTCAAACCACTGTGCTAGCAGTTACTAGATGTCTTTTAATAGTTATTACTATAAGAAATATCATCATTTGTTTTCTATGGTATTTTTAAAAAGTTTTTTTTTTTCTTGGGAGACAAAGCTCTGCACTGTGTTTTTGTTCACATATTAATATTCTTGGCAACCACAGGGCACGTGCACTCCACCTCCATCTGATAAATTGGAATGCTGGGGAAACAGCTGACTTGTTCAGAGATTTGTGCCAGGCCAACGGGAGTCTTGGAATGAGATTGCCAGAGCAGTGCTGTCCAAGAGAACTTTCTGTGATGATGGAAATGTTCTCTATCTTCATTGTCCAATACAGTAGCCACTAGTGCCATGTACCTATTTGAATATGAATTTAAATTAATCACAAATAAAATTAAAAATTCACTTCCTCAGTTGCACTAGTCACATTTCAAGTGCTCAGTAGTCACCAGACAGCACAGCTCACGTGCCTTCTCAAACAGCAGTGCCAACCAGATCCTTAGTATACCCTGCACTAAACCAGCCAGAGAACCCCAATGGCAGGAAAAGTGCCTAGGCTGGTCAAGCATCATGATCATCCATAGCAGGTTAAGGACAAAAACAGTAGGAGGCGGGTCAATCACTTGAAACCTACACCTGGGATTTCCCAAAACCTCCCTTATATTACACATTCCCTAGAATATTTATAAGGGTAGCACCGAACAACAAAAAAATAAGATGTCAGAAAGCATGCTGACAAGTGTTCTATTGTGTTGTCACATTTTTCTACTTTTAGAACAGACGTAAAACACCAGCTTTCTAAAATGCACACAAAAATGTATATTTCACATATTTAGATTTAAAACACACATACTCTGTGTACATTTCTTCTTCAAACTGGAAAATTTGTGAAAAAGCTCAATTATTCATCTTCCCTTTAGCAGGACTCATGTCAGCCCCAGGTGTCAGGGCTAGAAGAATTCAGATTCTTAGCCCCATTTTAGGGAAGATTAATCAGCTTGCAGGTCCTGCAAAACGTCACTAGAAAATAGACTTGGGAGCAATAAGACTTTAGAAAAAAACCTTACGGTGTGCTAATTATTTCAACTCATTTAGTTGAAGACATTGTCTTGCCAGCTTTCTTTAAAAATGAAGGGGAAATAGTTTTCGAAATTTAGTTCAGTTGCAAGTTGTGTTTCAGCTTTTATAGTCATGTATCTTCTGTTTACTATTTTGAATTCGGGAAGAGATATATCTTCTAAATATTGGGCAGAGTACTATATTGGTAAGGAAGATATAAAATATCTATTGAACACCTATATTTTCAAGACATCTTTTTTAATAAGTCTACCTAGTCTCTAGATAGCTCTCATTTTTTAAGCTTAAAGATTTATCTTATAAACAATTATTTACATAAAGAGTTTTTCTGTAAAAAATTACAGTGAGTTTCACCTGAATTTAGATATCTATATCTATCTAGCCATACATTAACCGCACATCCCCAACTATAGGACCCTTTACCCTCCTCCATTTTCTTTGTTTCTGCCTGAGCTGAAACAGTTAATCACAGATCCACCATCCCTAGATTTCCCTTGACTATACAAACAAGCCTCCAGTTTAAATGTTTGTACTGCTTGTAATACAGGACCATCATTAACTCATTTCAAACAAAAAATAGCGCAGTGAACATAGTGCCTTTTCAATACATCTATGTCTTCCTATAGCCAAGTTTCCCAAATTCTCCTTTTCCCCAACCACTATTTAGCTGTACCTAATTGTACTAAAGAGGTAAGCCTCATAGTTCTCAAAATAATTTACAGGAAGGCAGGCTTGAATTACAGATCATTTATATATTCATCATTCACATATACAATGTAATTCTTGTAATATGCCCTGTTGTCCCTCTGAGATGAATTACTAATTTTGTACGTTTGTGTGTGTATGTGTGTGACAGGTCTCCCTCTGTCACCCAGGGTGAAGTGTAGTAGCAGGATCTTGCTCACTGCAGCCTCAATCTCCTGGGCTCAAGCGATCCTCCCACCTCGGCCTCCTGAGTAGCCAGGACTACAGGCATGTGCCACCACACTTGGCTAGCTTTTTGTATTTTTTGTAGAGACGAGGTTTCACCATGTTGCCCAGGCTAGTGTTGAACTCCTGGGCTCAAGTGATCCTCCTGCCTCAGCCTCCCAAAGTGCTGGGATTACAGGCCCAAGCCACTGCACCCGGCCTGTACTATTAATTTAATGCACAGAATAGTATAGGTATAAGAGAATGTTCACCTCAGATCTCTCATTTTACCTAAAAGGAAATTATGTTCCAGAAAGCTTACATACTTGGCCCCAAAATCACTCAGCTAATTAAAAGTATTGACAAACGAGGCCAGGCACAGTGGCTCATGCCTGTAATCCCAGCACTTTGGGAGGCCAAGGCGGGCGGATCAGTTGAGGTCAGGAGTTCGAGACCAGCCTCGCCAACATGGCAAAACCCTGTCTCTACTAAAAATACAAAAATCAGCCGGGCATGGTGGCGGGTGCCTGTAATCCTAGCTTCTCAGGAGTCTGAGGCAGGAGAATTGCTTGAGACCAGGAAGCAGAGGTTGCAGTGAGCAGAGATCACGCCACTGCACTCAGCCCAGGCAACAGAGTGAGACTCCATCTCAAAAAAAAGTATTGACAAACTAAAACTGAAATCTCCTGTCCCCAGGTCTAGTGTTTTTGTTTGTTTCTATTACAGATTAGATTATCTCTACAAGATAAATCAAATTCTAAACCAGCAGGTTCAAAATCAACTTTTTTGCATCTTCCCAAACATTACATTGTAATTTATGTATTATTATTGGGTTTAGCAAATAGCCTGATCAAGCAATGGTTTTCAATTATTGTGAGAACTCATTTTAACATTTAGCAAAAGGGAGGCAAATAATAAAATGCTAAGTGTCAATGACAGAATAGACATGAGCACCCAGGGTATTTAGACTTTCAGATAAGCCCTTAATTCTGTTTACATCACAGACTCTTAATATTTTAGACTAGCTAAGAATGTTTCTATGCTTTTGGGAAAGATCTCAGGCATTTTCTCCTTTCTGGTGTAAATATAAAAATGAAGGCTGATTAGCCTTGTAAATTCCTTTTTTGTATGTCTCTCTCTCTCTCTCTCTTTTTTTTTTGAGACAGAGTTTTGCTCTTATTGCCCAGGCTAGAGTACAGTGGCGCAATCTCGGCTCACTGCAACCTCTGCCTTCCGGTTTCAAGTGATTCTCCTGCCTCAGCCTCCCAAAATCACTGGGATTACAGGCGCCCGTCACCACGCCCAGCTAATTTTTTGTATTTTTAGTAGAGACAAGGTTTCACCATGTTGGTCAGGCTGGTCTCAAACTGCTGACCTTATGATCCACCTGCCTCGGCCTCCCAAAGTGCTGGGATTACAGGCGTGAGCCACCGTGCCTGGCCTGTATGTCTCATTTTTTAAAAAAGCTTAATAACATTTTATAGCATGCCCCTCCAAATTTATCTAGCTTCCTTCTATTTTATCCTTTTATCAGTAAGTTAGCTAAGTATCTAGGCTGTTTCAGTTAAAAATCCAAGTTTCAAAGTTTTTTAGCAAAGTGGTTTCTTCATTCAAGCAAGAACTATAAAACATACACAAAAATACTTTCCCCAGAGAAGAAGTTCACTTAAAAACCTATAGTTACATACACCAGTAAAAGTTATTTGATTTGAGCTTTTCATTAGCCTCTCAATGTTAAGCAACTCTAGAATAGACAACTGCCTGTATTTATATTTGTCATGATTAAATCAGGAAGTGTTCACAAAAAACCACTCAGTTCTCAGTACATCAAATGCCAAAAACATGTTATTAGAAATGCTAGATTCCAGTCTACCAGCTTGAACAATTCTTCTCCCTTTTCTCCTTATCCTATTTAGAAACAGTCTTACAAGCAGAGCCTGAGGAAGACTAGCAATAAAGACCTGAGACCTCCTTGTTCTGGAAGGAAAAGGCAGTGAGACAGAATGGTCCCTGGGTGCCCTAGAACAATACAGCACAATAGAGTAAAGGAAAATAAATGCAGCTTGTGATCCCAGAAACACTTCCTCCTCCCACTCATCCCCTAGAAACAATTCTGCATGATGAAAATTATGCTAATTAATTAGCATTTCACATTCTGGGTCCATAGAGCCCACTAAGAAGAAGGCATACCCACTTCAAACATGCTGTTTCAATGCATACAAATAAATAAAAATTCATCAGAAGAGTTAAGATTCACCTGCTTTTTCAAAGAATTCATTGAATTAAGGGCAGGCACTGTGGCTCACACCTGTAATCCCAGCACTTTGTGAGGCCGAGGAGGTTGGATCACTTGAAGTCAGGAGTTCCAAATCAGCCTGGCCAACATGGTGAAACCCCATCTCTACTAAAAATACAAAAATTAGCCAGGCATGGTGGTGCACACCTGTAATCCCAGCTACTTGGGAGGCTGAGGCAAGAGAATCACTTCAACCTGGGAAGTGGAGGTTGCAATGAGCCAAGATGGCACCACTGCACTCCAGCCTGGGCGACAGAGCAAGGCTCTGTCTCAAAAAAAAAAAAAAAAAGAATTCACTGAATTAAGTTTAATAACCACCTTTGGTCCCACTTGTTCACAGTCAAGTAAACGATCTTTGATTTCTCTCCTACCTTTCTTCTAAACTTGAGCTAGCTTTCAATTTTGTACTCATTAAAGCGCAATCCCAATTAAAGACTTAACATTTTCCCTCTTTTACAAAAGCCAAACCCAATAAAATAAGAAGCAGAAAGCAGAGAACAGATGAAACACAGACTTTTGAAGTCATATTGACGTGCCTTCAAAAGTATCCCTGCTCTGCCACCATTAACTGTGAAACCTTGGACAAACTATTTGGATTACATCTTCTGTTTCTTCACAAAGTCTTTGTGAGGATTAACAGAGATAATCCACAAAATAACCCACAAAGCACAATGCATGGCGCATAATTAGCACTTGAGTGTTATTAATAACAGCAGAGGGATAAGCAGCATCAAAAACAATCCCTGGCCAGGCACGGTGGCTCACGCCTGTAATCCCAGCACTTTGGGAGGCTGAGGCAGGCAGATGGCTTGAACCCAGGAGTTCAAGTCCACGGCTTGGGTAACATGGCGAGACCCTGTTCTTAGACACCAATTTAAAGTGATCTTACTCTCTACAAAAAAATACAAAAATTAGCTGGGCGTGGTGATGGGCACCTGTAGTCCCAGCTACTCAAGAGGCTGAAGCAGGAGGATTATGAGCCTGGGAGGTTGAGGCTGCAGTGAGGTAAGACTGCACCACCGCATTCCAGCCTGGGTGACAGAGCAAGGAGCGAGACCCTGTCTCTAAACAAAAACAGAACAAAAGAAAAAAAACAAAGAAGAAGTAAAAATTTTTACCCCTACAGGGGATTTGGCACATTGTGAACATTTATAACACAAAGATTCCCATGTATTTAAACTGAATGAAAATGACCATCTCTGGTTACAGTGTTTCTATGAATACGCTCAAATATAATGGGGCTAGAATTTTTGTATAAAAAAGCAATATGAAAATGTTTATTTTCAAGGTCCAATTTAAAGCTATGATGTCTACAGAGCATTAGATGCTAAGAATCCAGAATATTCCATATTAACTCTACTATTTCTCTTAATGTCACTTTCCCTCAGAGAGAAATGAGCAGGAATAATGAAAATTCTTTTTTTTTTTCCTTCTTCTTTTTTGAGACGGGGTCTTGCTGTATCACGCAGGCTGGAATGCAGTGGCATGATCTCAGCTCATTGCAACCTCTGCCACCCAGGCCCAAGCGATTCTCCCACCTCAGGCTCCCCAGTAGCTGGGACTACAGGCACGTGCCACCACATCCAGCTAATTTTTGTATTTTTTTGTAGAGACAGGGTTTCACCATGTTGCCCAGGCTGGTCTTGAACTCCTGAGCTCAAGTCATCCACCTGCCTCAGTCTCCCAAAGTGCTGGGATTACAGGCATGAGCCACCACGCCCAGCCGAAAAGTCTTCATTGTTGTTGTTGTTGAAGGATATAAGAGGATATGAGGAAATGTCCATTTAACTAAAGTCATATGTATGTTTTCAACACACTGATTTTAAAAACTAAATAGACTTGGAAGAATTTATATAATAAGCACTTCAGACAACACTTTAAAACAAAATAGTTTCCTTCATAGAGAATGAATAATAATTCAAACTACTTCTCCATTTATAATTTAATGTTGATACAATGATCTACAGTGACACAAGAGGAAGATCATTTTCAGTTAGTGTCTGAGAGCCAAGTTGGCAAATATGGAACTTACCTCAGAGCTGACACTTTTAAGACTAAAAAGGCACCAGGTATGACAGCTTACATCTGTAATCCCAGCAATTTGGGAGGCTGAGGCGGGAGGACTGATTGAGCCCATGAGTTTGAGACCAACCTGGGCAACATGGCAAGATCCCATCTCTACAAAAATTTTTAAAAACTTAGCTGGGCATGGCGGCACACACCTGTACTCCCAGCTCCTCAGGGGAACTGCTTGAGCCCAGGAGGTCTAGGCTGTGGTGAGCCATAATCGCACCACTGCACTCCAGCCTGGGCAACAGAGCAAGACCATATCTCAAAAAAAAAAAAAAAAAAAAAAAAAGACCAAAAAGGGATCTAGAAGTGGGACATAGTGGTGCATGCCTGTGGTCCCACCTGTTTGGAAGGCTGAGGCAGGAGGATCATCCTAGGCATGAAGCTAGGAGTTCGAGGTTGCAGTGAGCCAGGACAGCAACACTGTACTCCAGCCTGGGTGACAGTACACAGTACAAGACACTGTCTTTTTTTTGTTGTTTGTTTTTTAAGTATGGCTGGGTGCGGTGGCTCACGCCTGTAATCCCAGCACTTTGGGAGGCCAAGGCGGGCAGGTCACAAGGTCAGGAGTTCAAGAGCAGCTTGGCCAATACGGTAAAACCCTGTCTCTACTAAAAATACAAAAAAAATTAGCCGGGCGTGGTGGCGGGCACCTGTAATCCTAGCTACTCGAGAGACTGAGGCAGGAGAATTGCTTGAACCCAGGAGGCAGAGGTTGCAGTGAGCCGAGATCGCGCCACTGCACTCCAGCCTGGGCGACAGAGTGAGACTCCGTCAAAAAAAAAAAAAAAAAGTTACGGCCAGACGCGGTGGCTCATGCCTGTGATCCCAGCATTCTGGGAGGCTGAGGCAGGTGGATCACCTGAGGTCCGGAGTTCGAGACCAGCCTGGCCAACATGGTGAAATCCCATCTCTACTAAAAACAGAAAAAATTAGCTGGGTGTGGTGGTGGACGCCTGTAATTCCAGCTACTTGGGAGGCTGAGGCAGGAGAATCTCCTGAACCTGAGAGGCAAAGGCTGCAGTGAGCCAAGATCACGCCATTGCACTACAGCCTGGGCAACAAAAGTGAAACTCTGTCTCAAAAAAAAAAAAGTTATTTCCACTAAGTTGAATGCATGTTCATAATAGTACCCTACTGAGACAGATAAAGCTTCAATTTATATTCACAAATACTCTAGCTTTGATTTATTGGCATTCTAATTATATACATGGCCTGAAGGAAAAATCAAGATATAGTTTTCTTAATGTTGGTCTGGAGATACTTTACTAGGGATGAAAGGAAGGTTAGGACTCCTGGGAAGGTAGAGAAAAAAAGAAGATCCAGGCTCTTAGAAGGGCAGGAAGGATAGTAGAGGAAAGGCTTTTAGAATTTTAGTAGAAAAAAGAATTAAGAAAATAAAATCTTAGGCTTAGCACAAGATTGTTAACCAGAGAGCAATTCTGCTCACAACAGATGAGAAGCTAGTTATAGACAGAGGCGTTGTTGTTCATCAGGCTTCCTGCCTACCATCCCAACCATGCACATCACAGTCCAGCCACTCCAAGTCTCCCCCAAATATATGTATATTAATATTATATTAATTATAATATACATTACACACTATTTGTGTATAGTATGTGTATAACATATGTTTATACTATTTATTTAAAATGACTCCTACTCTGGAATACCTGTCACTTCTTTGTTCAACTGCTGAACATCTTTTTTGTTTTTTTTAATTAAGACAGTTCAAGTGTTCCCTCTTCTCCAAAGCCTTTCCTGGTTCCATTCACTTTCCCATCCCACCACCATAAACACCTCTCCATCCATACTTGACTGTACTTGTTGAAGGCAAGAACTGTGTTTTATTTACTAATATATTCACAGTGCTTTGTAGTCCATTAACCCTTTGCAGAATGAATAAATCAATAAATGAATGGATGAATACTGAGTAACTGGGCCAGGCACAGTGGCTCACAACTGTAATCCCAGCACTTTGAGAGGCTGAGGTGGATGGATACCTTGAGGTCAGGATTTCGAGACCAGCCTGGCCAACATGGTGGAACCCCATCTCCACTAAAAATACAAAAATTAGCCAGGTATGGTGGCAGGTGCCTGTAATCCCAGCTACTTGGGAGGCTGAGGCACAAGAATCACTTGAACCCAGGAGGCAGAGGTTGTAGTGAGCCAAGATTGTGCCACTGCACTCCAGCCTGGGCAACAGAGTGAGCCTCTGTCTCAAAAAACAAAACAAAACAAACAAACAAACAAACAAAAACCAAATTGAGTAACTTCAGGTATACCTTGTCTTATTGAGCTTTGCTTTATTGAGCTTTGCTTCATTGTGCTTTGCAGATATTACATTTTTTACAAATTGAAGGTTTATGGCAACCCTGCGTCAAGCAAGATGGCGCCATTTTTCCCAGCAGCATGTGCTCACTTCACGTCTCTGTCACATTGTGGTATTTTTCACAATATTTTAAAACTTTTCATTATTATTGTATCTGTTATGATGATCTGTGATCAGTGATCTCTAATGTTACTCTTGTGATTGTTTTGGGGGCACCACAAACCACACCCATATAAGACAGCAAACTTAACTGATTAATATCGTGTGTGTTCTGACTGCTCCAGTGATTTGCTTTTCCCCTGTCTTTCCCTCTCCTCAGGCCTTCCTGCTCTCTGAGACAAAATGATATTGAAATTAGGCCACAGTTGATGACCCTACAATGACCTCTCAGTGTTCAGGTGAAGGGAAGAGTCACATATCTCTCACTTTAAATCAAAAGCTAGAAATGATTATGCTTAGTGAGGAAAGCATGTCGAAAGCTGAGACAGGCCAAAAGCTGAGATAGGCTGAAAGCTAGACTTCTTCCACCAAACAGCCAAACAGCATACACAGAAGAAAAGTTCTTGAAGGAAATTTAATAGTGCTATTCCAGTGAACACACAAATGATAGAGAAAAACAGCTTTATTGCTGATAGGGAGAAAGTTTGAGTGGTCCAGATAATCAAACCAGCCACAGCATTCCCTTAAGCCAAAGCCTAATCCAGATCAAGGCCCTAACTCACTTCAGTTCTATCAAGGCAGAGAGAGGTGACAAAGCTACAGAAGAAAAGTTTGAAGGTAGCAGAGGTTGGTTCGTGAGGTTTATGGAAAGAGGCCGTCTTCGTAACATAAAAGTAAAACATGAAGCAGCAAATGCTTATGCAGAAGCTGCAAGCAGCCAGTTATCTAGAAGATCTAGCTGACCTATCTAGAAGATCCAGCTGATCTATCTAGAAGATCTAGCTGATCTCTCTAGATCTTCCTTCATCACCTTCATCTGATGATCCATCTAGAAAATCTGATCTACCTTCATCAATGATCTATCTAGAATTGATCTTCTAGATAGATCATTGATGAAGGTGGCTACACTAAACAGATTTTTAATGCAGACAAAACCTTCTATTCAAAGATGTCATCTATAATTTTCATAGCTACAGAGGAAAAGTCAATGTCTGGTTTCAAATCTTCAAAGGACAGGCTGCCTCTGTTAAACAGTCTAATGCAGCTGTTGACATTAGGTTGAAACCCATGCTCATCTTCCATTCCAAAATTTGAAGAACCCTTAAGAATTATACTGAAGCTACTGTGCACATGCTCTATAAATGGAACAATAAAGGCTGGATAATGGCACATCCATCTGTTCACAGTATGGTTTACTAAATATTTTAAGCCCACTGTTGAGATCCACTGCCCAGGAAAAAAAGATTCCTTTCTAAATATTACCACTCATTGACAATGCACTAGTCACCCCAGAACTCTGATAGAGATATACAGGGAGATCATGGTTGTTTTCACACCTGCTAACACAACATCCATTCTACAGTCCATAAATTAAGGAGTAATGTTGACTTTCAAGTCTTATTATTTAATAAACACATTTCATAAGGCCACAGAAAGTGATTCCTCTGATGGATCTGAGCAAAGCGAAGTGACCTGGAAAAGATTTACCTTTCTAGATGCAATTAAGAACATTCAGCAGGGTCTGGGGGCTCACAACACACCTGTAATCCCAGCACTTTGTGCGGCCGAGACGGGCAGATCACCTGAGGTCAGGAGTTCAAGACCAGCCTGGCCAAAATGGCAAAACCCCGACTCTACTAAACAACACAAAAAAATTAGCTGGGCATGGCAGCAGGTGCCTGTAATCTCAGCTATTCAGGAGGCTGAAGCAGGAGAATCGCTTGAACCTGGGAGACAGAGGTTGCGGTGAGCCGAGATCGCACCACTGCACTCCAGCCTGGGTGATAAGAACGAAAACTCCATCCCCAAAAAAGAAACAAAAACGAACATTCATGATTTATGGGAGGAGGTGAAAATAGCAACATTAACAGGAGTTTGGAGGAAGTGGATTCTAACCCTCATGGATGACGTTCACAGGTTCAAGACGTCAGTGGAGGGAGGAACTACCTATGTGTTGAAAATAGCAAGATAACTAGAATTAGAAGTGGAGCCTGAAAATGTAATCTAATTGTTCTACCTTCATAATAAAATTTGAATGGATGACGAGTTGCTTCTTATGAATGAGCAAAGAAAATGGTTTCTTTTTTTTTGAGACGGAGTCTCGCTCTGTCGCCCAGGCTGGAGTGCAGTGGCACAACCTCGGCTCACTGCAAGCTCCGCCTCCCGGGTTCACGCCATTGTCCTGCCTCAGCCTCCTGAGTAGCTGGGACTACAGGCACCTGCCACCGCGCCCGGCTAATTTTTTTGTATTTTTAGTAGAGACGGGGTTTCACCGTGTTAGCTAGGATGGTCTCGATCTCTTGACCTCATGATCCGCCCGTCTCGACCTCCCAAAGTGCTAGGATTACAGGCGTGAGCCACCGCACCCGGCCAGAAAATGGTTTCTTGAGATAGAATGTATACCTAGTGAAGATGTTAAGAACACTGTTGAAATGACAACAAGGAATTTAGAATATTACATCAACTTAGTTGTTAAAACAGCAGGAGGGTTTCAGAAGATGGATTCTAATTTTGAAAAAGGTTCTACTGTGGGTAAAACACTATTGAACAAGGGTGCATGTTCTCAGGACCTCTTGAGATTAGCCTCAGGCAAAGAATCTTTACTTTAAAATTTTTAAATGCTATCAAACACTATTGCATGTTACAGAGAAATCTTTCATGAAAGGAAGAGTCCATCAATGTAGAAAAATTCATTGTTATCTTACTTCAAGAAATTGCCACAGCCACCCCCACCAGCAACCACCATCCTGATCAGTCGGTAGCCAGCGACATCAAGGTAAGACCCTCCATCAGCAAAAAGACTGACTCACTGAAGGCTCAGACAACCATTAGCATTTGTTAGCAATGATTTTTTTTTTTTTTTTGAGACAGAGTTTTGCTTTTGTCACCCAGGCTGGAGTGCAGTGGCACTATCTTAGCTCACTACAACCTCCGCCTTCCGGGTTCAAGTGATTCTCCTGCCTCAGCCTCCCAAGTAGCTGGGATTACAGGCGCCTGCCACCATGCCCAGCTAACTTTTTTTGTATTTTTTAGTAGAGATGGGGTTTCTCCATGTTGGTCAGGCTGGTCTCGAACTCTCAACCTCAGGTGATCCACCCGCCTCGGCCTCCCAAAGTGTTGGGATTACAGGCATGAGCCACCGCACCCAGCCTAGCAATGAAGTATTTTTAAATTAAGGTACAAGCAATATTTTCAGACATAATGCTATTATTGTACACTTAAAACACTACAGTATACTACTGTAAATATAACTTTTGCATGCACTGGGAAACCAAAAATTTCATGTGACTCATTTTATTCCAATATTCATTTTATCACAGTGGTCTGGAACCTAACCCACAATGGTCTGGAACCATACCCTTCAGGGTATGCCTATAATTATTTTAGAACCCTCCATCTCAATAATCCCATTCCTAGAAAATATATCTGGACATGGAGGGCAACAGTCAAGTTAACCAGTAAGAAAGGTTTTGGTCAGTAGAAACAAAACATGTCAATTTTCAGGATAATGAAACTGGAAAAGCCTAAAAGAAACAAATAATGCTTTGAATCTATGCCAATATTACAGTATGATGCAAAGCTGCATATTTGCAATTTAGGTAACTATCATTACAGTACATCCAGGACCTAGAGATCTGGAACACCTCAAAGAAATAAGTAAATAAAAACTCTGAATCCTAGGGACACGGTCTGAAAAGTCAATTTCCTTGGATTACAGCTTTGGAAAGTTACCTTTAAAATGAACTGAAATCAAATCTCATAGCAGTCCTGTGCCACACTCCTGTGAAGACATTCTTACTGGGTTCAGTTGGAATGTGTCTTTCCCCACCCCTTCTCCTCTTTAAACTTCTCTCTGCTTGAGACCTACAGTCCACAAATAACCAGTCTTTCCTGACCTATCAGACACATCCCAAATCTGTTTCTACCACATACTCTACAGCTTAGACAAATCCCCACCTTTCTTAATATGGCTTATTGGCCTAGCTGGAAGCCAATTCTTATATCTGTGTAGCATTAATTATAAGAAACATAGAAGAGAGTCCTAGTCATTCCAAATTAATGCTGCAAGAAAGATCTCTACAGACAAATAACACAAGCTTCAAAGAAGTGACAATATTTTCATACTATTTTCCTTGATACTCACTTGGGAGGGCATAAGACTTCTTCAAGAAATTCCTCAATCTTATTTACATCCGTTTTGACTTCACTGTTGAAAGTTATAAATGGTGGGTGGGTCCCGGGAGCCAAGTTCTGCAGGTCTGCAGGCTTCCTGTTGGGCAAAATATTGGTCAAAATCAGATCTTTTTTTTACTCTTAAACAACAATAATACTTTAAATTCTCAAAGTTGGCCAGGCACGGTGGCTTGTGTCTGTAATCATAGCACTACAGGAGGCTGAGGTGGGAGACTGCTTAGCCCAGGAGTTTGAGACCCAGCCTGGGCAACATGGTAAGATCCTGTCTCCACAAAACATAAAAAATTAGCCAGGCATGGTGGTCCGCGCCTACTGTCCCAGCTACCAGGGAGGCTGAGGTGGGAGGATCACTTGAGCCTGGGAAGTTGAGGCTGGAGTGAGCCATGATCGCACCACTGCACTCCAGCCTGGGTGACGGAGAGACCCTGTCTCAAAAAGAAAATAAATAAATTGTCCGGGCGTGGTGGCTCATGTCTGTAATCCCAGCCCTTTGGGAGGCCGAGGCGGGTGGATCACCTGAGGTCAGGAGTTCGAGCCTGGTCAGCATGGTGAAACCCCGTCTCTGCTAAAAATATAAAAATTAGCTGGGCATGGTGGCGTGCACCTGTAGTTCCAGCTACTTGGGAGGCTGAGGAAGGAGAATCACTTGAACCCGGGAGGCGGAGGTTGCAGCGAGCTGAGAATGTACCACTGCACTCCAGCCTAGGTGACAGAGTAAAACCCTGTCAGAAAAGAAAAAGAAAAGAGATAAAAGTGGTTCTAAATTTTAAAGTATATAAAACTGAATAAGAAATGGTATTTTTCAGCCGGGCATGGTGGCTCATGCCTGTAATCCCAGCACTTTGGGAGGCCAAGGCGGGAGGATCATGAGGTCAGAAGTTTGAGACCAGCCTGACCAACATGATGAAACCCCATCTCTACTAAAAATACAAAAATTAACTGGGCGTGGTGGCATGCGCCTATAATCCCAGCTACTCAGGAGGCTGAGGCAGGAGAATCGCTTGAATCCCGGAAGCAGAGGTTGCAGTGAGCAGAGATCTCGCCACAGCACTCCAGCCTGGGCAACAGAGCAAGACTCCATTTTAAAAAGAAAAAAAAGGAAAGAAAGGAAGGTATTTTTCGACCGGGTGTGGTGGCTCACGCCTGTAATCCCAGCACTTTGAGAGGCCGGGCAGATCACGAGGTCAAGAGATCAAGACCATCCTGGCCAACATGGTGAAACTCCGTCTGCTAAAAATGTAAAAATTAGCTGCGCATGGTGGCGTGCACCTGTAGTTCCAGCTACTTGGGAGGCTGAGGAAGGAGAATCACTTGTACCCAGGAGGCGGAGGTTACAGTGAGCCAAGACCATGCCACTGCACTCCAGCCTGGTGACAGAGCAATACTCTGTCTCAAAAAAAAGAAAGAAATAGTACTTTTCTACTAAGTATAATAGCTGTAATAGTATTCTAATAAGAAGCAAGCCTCCACAAAATACATAATTTATGGTAAGAAAATTCTTTGATTTTTTTTTTAACCAAAATACAAAATCCACCATTCTCATTCCAAATTAACTAAGTCACTCATTAGAGATAGTGATAGAATGAGGAGGGAAAAAAGATTTTGGAGAGTTAGTCTCTGGTTTCCACTCTGGCCCCAACTAATTGTGTAAAGATGGGTAAGTCATGACTTCCCTAGGCCTTTTTTTTCTTTTTCGTTTTGGCAAAATAAAAGAGACAAGCAGCTGAATCCTGCAGTCATCTTCAACTTCGTAAGATTCCAAATTCTGGTGCTATTTCTTTCCCATTATTCATAGAAGTCCAGGCTTGACAAGGAAAAGGATCACCAGATTAGACTATCTAATAACAAAATCACTTCAATATATAAAAGATGGCATAATGAAGGGTAAAAAGCAACAAAGAATGGACAAAGTATTGAGTCAGAAAAGCTTAAAATCTACATTACCTAAGGATTTTGTCCAAATTCATTTCAAAGGTCATCAAAAAAATCAAATAGGTATGGGTCAAAAGAAATTGATGAGAGACAGATAAAACAAGTGAACACACAGAAAAATGTAAAATAGCACAACTATAAAGGGAATTTAAAAGTAAACAATAAGATATCTTCCTCCTGTTGATTAGGAAAAATTGAAAATACCACAAAACACTGATAAAGATGGTGAAACTGTTATGCTGACAACTACTAACAGCAAGAAATGTTTGTACTATCTTGTTAAAAAGCAAAATGGCTCACTCAAACCCACCAATGAATTTTAGGATCAAAAAATGAGATGACCAGATATGGTGTGTTTCCTATAGCACCATGAAGTATTCTTACCAAAAAAGTTGACCCTGAATCTAATCAAGCCACTGGGGCTAGCTGGGTGCAGTGGCTCATACCTGTAACCTTAGCACTTTGAGAGGCCAAGGCAGGAGGATTGCTTGAGTCCAGGAGTTCAAGTGAGACCAGCCTCGGCAACATAGTGAGATCCCATCTCTATAAAAAAATTTTTTTTAATTAGCTGGGTGTGGTGGCATGTGCCTGTAGTCCCAGCTACTTGGGAGGCTGAGATGGGAGGATTGGTTGAGCCCAGGCAGTTGAGGCTGCAGTGAACAGTGATCATATCACTGCATTTCAGCCTGGGCAACAGAGTGAGACCCTGTCTCAAAACAACAACAACAAAGACAACAAACCAAAAGAAAGCAGCCTCTGGGGCAGCTGTTTCTCAAACTGTAAGCCAGGAGACCCTTCCACCAGGTGATCCATTAGGTCAGAACTATTTTTATAATACTAAGGCATCATTTGCCTTCTTCACTCTCATTCTCCTCTCGTGCACATATAGTAAAATTTTCCAAATTTACTTGGCTACGTGGTATAAGATATCAGAAGGTAATGAATGCAGAAGCAGAGACAAGAAACCTCTTCTAAGATGTGCAAAAATGTAAAGGAATGCCACTCTTCTCACTGTTTTTTGTTTTGGGAAATATAGTTGTTTTACATTAAAAATGTTTTGTGATAATAAGTAGTAGGTTTATTATTGTTCTATATTTAATGAATTAGTAAATAACTTTTTTTTTCTTTTTGTGAGACGGAGTCTCACTCTGTCGCCCAGGCTGAAGTGCAGTGGCGCGATCTCGGCTCACTACAAGCTCCATCTCCCCCAGGTTCACGCCATTCTCCTGCCTCAGCTTCCCGAGTAGCTGGGACTACAGGCACACACCAAGCCCAGCTAATTTTTGTTGTATTTTTTAGTAGAGACAGGGTTTCACCATGTTAGTCAGGATGGTCTCGATCTCCTGACCTCGTGATCCACCCGCCTCGGCCTCCCAAAGTGCTGGGATTACAGGTGTGAGCCACCACACCTGGTCGCAAATAAACATTTTTAAAATTTCTCAGGATTTTTTTTTTTGAGACCAGTCACCAAAGCAGGAGTGCAGTGGCACAATCATGGTTCCCTGCAGCCTTGATTTCCTGGGCTCAAGCAATTCTCCTACCTCAGCCTCCCAAGCAGCTGGGACCAGAGGCACACTCCACCAAGCCCAGCTAATTTTTTAAAAATTTTTTGTAGAGATAAGGATCTCACCATATTGCCTAGGCTAATTTCTCAACTTTAATTTCTAATATAGTAAAACAGGTAGATATAACCCACACAACTGAAAGCTGTTTGAGGCCTTCAATAATTTAAGACTACAAAGGGGTCCTGAGATTATTTACAGGAAATGCAGGGAGGGGGAAAATGAGAGGACAAAGTTAAATGATATCACAAGGAAGCAACTGCTAAATTCTGGATTTGGGACAATCTACCTTTCAGCTGAATGGCATTTTTACCAGACACAGGTGGGGGACTGTTATAGATTAAGAAAAACTTAAGAGATATAACAATCAAACATAAAAAGTAGAAATTACTTGGATACTGATTTGAATCAACCAACCAAAAATAAAAAGATATTTTAGAGATAACCACGGAAATCCCAAATGGTATACTAGGAACTTCAGGAGATGAGAGCATTGTGGTTAGGGAAGAAAATGTCCACACTGTTTGAAGACATACACTGAATTAAGTAGGGATGAAATGACATGATGTCTAGCATTTACTTTAAAACATTTCAGCAAAGAAAATAAGAAAAAAGAGGCAAAGCAAATGTGGCAAGATCTTGATAACTGAATTGGGTTTACGGAGAAATCTGTTCTATTCTTATGCATGTTTGAAAACTTTCACAATTAAAAAAGCAAACATAAAAATGTGTACTTCAAGAAAAGTAATACAACAACATACAGTTTCAAGGAATGTTTCTCCCTCCTATTATAGCCCAGAGCTGTTTATCTTGTTATTAAGTTAGCCTGCCTGCCTTCCTTCTTCCTTCCTTCCTGACCATAAATGCACAGAATTTGAATAAAATAAAGAATATTGGCTGGGCGTGGTGGCTCATGCCTGTAATCCCAGCACTTTGTGAGGCCGAAGCGGGTGGATCACCTGAGGTCAGGAGCTTGAGACCAACCTGGGCAACATGATGCAACCCCATCTCTACTAAAAATATAAAACTTAGCTGGGTGCAGTAGTGCATGCCTATAGTCCCAGCTACTCGGGAGGCTGAGGCAGAATTGCTGGAAGACGGAGGTTACAGTGAGCTGAGATGGCACCACTGCACTTCAGCCTGGGCGACAGAGCAAGACTCTGTCTCCAAAAAAAAAAAAGAATATTTTTAAATATATCATGAAAGTGAAATACTTCGTCATCAGAATTTTCAAGATAGAGGGGAATCAGAAATCTATAACCAGTTTATAATCTATCAATTTCCCTTGGTCTGAATTCTCTCTCTGGCTCCATCTTTCAATTTAGGTTAGAAAGCCTCAGGTTTCTATGACTACATTCCAACCAAAGATGCAAAGATTTATTTAATTATCTCATTAATTCAAAAATTTTTAACTCAAAGTCCAAGTTCTAGAGCCTATCTTGCTTCCTAAACAAGGAAAAATAAGACATATTTCCTATCAACTTCTATAAGAACCTAACCTCCAAAAGAGGACTTTCAAAAGTCAAAATCTGATTTGATTTTCAACTCTGATGCTTTCACTGAACATTCTTTAGTCTGACAAGGTAAAGTTTTTCACAAAATGAAATAAGTCAGCCCTCCTTATTCATGGGTTCAGCATCTGTGGGTTCAACCAACTGAGGATCAAAAATATTTTTTACAAGGCCAAATGCGGTGGCTCATGTCTGTAATCCCAACACTTTGGGAGGCCGAGGCATGCAGATCAGTTGAGGTCAGGAGTTTGAGACCAGACTGGCCAACATGGTGAAACCCCGTCTCTACTAAAAATAAAAAAAATTAGCCAGGCGTGGTGGTGGGTGCCTGTAGTCCCAGCTACTTGGGAGGCTAAGGCAGGAGAATCGCTTGAACCCGAGAGGCCAAGATCGCACCACTGCACTCCAGCCTGGGTGACAGACTGAGACTCCATCTCAAAAAAAAAAAAAAAAAAAAAAAAAACGAAATTTATAGATAGATAGATAGATAGATCTCCCGTCTCTACAAAAAATACAAAAATTAGCCAGGTGTGGTGGCGCATGCTACTTGGAAGGCTGAGGCGAGCCATGATCACACACTGTACTCCAGCCTGGGCAACAGAATGAGACTCTGTCTCAAAAAAAAGGGCGGCAGGGCAGGGGCGGAGGCGGGGGGTGGTTGCAGTTGTACTGAACATGTACAGACTTTTACTTGTCATTATTCCCTAAACACAGTGTAATGACAACTTACATAGCATTTACACTTTATTAGGCATTATAACCTAGAGATGATTTAAAGTATATGGGAGGCTATTTGCAGGTTAATATGCAAATACTATTCCATTTTATATAAGAAACTTGAGCCATCTGTGGATTTTGGTATCCACCAGGGGTCCTTAAACCAATCCCCCATGGATACCAAGCAATGACTGTAGACCGGGCACAGTGGCTCATGTCTGTAATCTCAGCACTTTGGGAGGCCAAGGCGGGCGGATCATCTGAGGTCAGGAGTTCGAGACCAGCCTGGCCAACATGGTGAAACCCCATCTCTACTAAAAATACAAAATTAGCCAGGCATGGTGGTGCACGCCTGCAATCCCAGTTACTCAGGAAGCTGAGGAAGGACAATCGCTTGAATCCGGGAGGTGAAGGTTGCAGTGAGCTGAGATTGTACCACTGCATTCCAGCCTGGGCAACGAGAGCAAAACTCTGTCTCAAAAAAAAAAAAAAAAAAAAAAAAAAAAAAAAAAAAAAAAAGGAATGTTTTTTAATCTTGTCATATATAAATTGTGATTACCTGGAAAACAATTTTCTCACTCCAAATTCATAAAACATATCCATTAACATTTTTATAATGAACAGTCAATTAAATGCCTAACTAAGTTAATCATATAAGTCTGTTTTTCACAAATAGTTTTTTTTAAGAACAGGGTAGATTAGATAAAGGGGAAGAAGGTCTTGTTAGATATGAGTTCTAAATTTCTTTTCAAATAATCAATATGTCAGTATGTTCAATTCTTCACCTTCTGCTTTTAAACTTAACTTCCTCGTAAAGTGACCATTTTTGATTACCTGCTCCACCCTGACTCATTTCAATTACCTGCTCTGTCATACCCATTTTTCCGACCAAACCACTCACCCAGTGACTCTCTTTAAATTAGCCAAGAATTAGTTTAGCCTGTGCGGTCTAACCCTAGCCAATAGGGGAACGACACGGAAGCAGGGGCCACGTGCGTCAGAGATAAGAACCCTTTCCCCTCCCTTATCCAAGTGTGCGCTTACCATTGCTCCATCTGTAAGAACGCACCCTTCTATAGAAGTAACTTGCCTTGCTGAGAATTAAAAAGAAAATTTTATATTCAAGTGCTATTTCTTTTGCAGCACCAAAAATTTATTTATAACAGTCTCAATGCTTAAAAAAAAAAAAACAAAACCCAAAGGAGTAGGTCGGGTAGGGCATGTGGGACAAAAATAAATAACACCTATTACTTCTATAATTAATTATGAAAGTTTTTAAGCTCTCTAAACAAAAAGATTCTTAATTTTTTAAATTTTATTCATTTTTTTTTTTTTTTTTTTTTTTTTTTTAGAGATAGGGGTCTCTCTCTCTTGCTATGTTGCCCAGGCTGTCCTCAAACTCCTGGTCTCAAGTGATCCTCAGCTGCGAGTGGCTGGGACTAGAGAGCATGCCACTGCACCTGGCTCCCAAATAAAAATATTTATTGGGAGAGGGAGAAAGCTAGCATATCAGAGAAAAAAGAACCAAGGCTGAATAAAAAGGACTGGCTTGAAGTCCCAAATGGAAAAGCTCTGCCATTTACCAGCTACATGACTACATAAATTACAACCTCTTTGAGTCTGGATTTCCTCTTTATAAGATCTGCTTTGTCTGTAAAGATTAAATCAAATAAGGCACGTGAAAGTGAACTAAAAGTATGCAAATGAAAGCCATTACCACTTTTAGTATCACATTAACAAAGCATTATGCAGGAAATAAGATTGGCAGTTTAAACTTTAATAGAGCTGGTGGTTCATAAATGGTTACCTAGCATTAACTGACTAGTAATAAACAAAATCTGATTTAGAGTCATATGTACCACCAAGGAAAGTTTAAAGGGCATATGATTACCAATTTTCCATTAATATTTGTGATTAGTGAATAGTCTATCTTGTTTCGGTTGAAAGGCTATATATATTTTTTTCAAATAAATAAAGCGATAAAACTGTTTTCCAGATTAACTGTTGAGATGACAGACAACCACGGCAGGTCCTGATTCCAAGCGAAGAATCTGAGAAGAAACTTTAGTGCCTTCAAACATATTAGTAGATTTCAAATAAATGGACAAGTTCTAAACAGTAATCTGATTCACTCACAAGCTATATACCAACCAAACAGAATCTAAGATTCTTCAACTTGCAGTTCTCACCTGCACTCTCAGGCCTCAGGTGTTCTGTTTGACCCACAAAGGCTCATTTTACAGATGTTTCACAGAAACGTAACACTGTAAGAATTGCAGTTTGAGACAAATGAAATTGAGCCAATAGGCAATGTCTAAAAATTTCAAGACATCTTTGGTTTACTTCCAAAAAGGCCTTCAGTAAATACTCAATACTTGATTAAAACTCATTCAAATATTTCCCTTACGTGACATCAAGAGCAAAGTGCACAGAACTCATGCCTTGCAACAGGGTGCAAATATTCTCTAGTGTTTTGGGGTTTATTATTTTTATCCTCATTTATCATGGTAGTCTTTCAGATGAAATAAATTATTCTGTTGTTTCCCATTTTCTTTCTAGATGAAGAAAAATAAAAACAAAAACCGAAAGGAAAAGAAACGAATGAAAAGGAGGAATCCTATAGGAGCTAATATTTTAAGAGACTTGAGAGGCTTAATTTCTATTAAAATGTAGTTCAGTACAATTGCAACAATTGGAGGAAGCTGGGCTGGTGACTCAGTTCCAGCTGCTTGGTATGAAATGAGTGCAGCATAGCTATAGGACACTGGAGCTGGCTCTTGAAGATGACCTATCTGTAACAAGTTGACTTGCCCAACGAAGAAGAAAGTACTAGGTATGTAGGCCTTATCTTTTAAATTGAGCTCCTTTTTTCTCCAGAAAGAGAACAATAACAAAAAAAAAAATTGAGTTCCTTTTTGAAGGTGCTGATTTTCAGGGCATAAAATTAATTCACACATATCAAAGAGATTACTGGACACTATATAAACATATAACAACAACAACAAAAAAACCTCACAAAAGTTAACATAGAACCAGAATTATTTCTTTCAGAACGCTTTACTACTATTAATTATTCTTTACTAGATTTGCTATATTCTGGTTTGACTGATAGTCAAGTCACTAATTGAACGAATTAATCATGGACTCAACAAAACACACACACCAAGACCCCTTGTCACTAAGAATTTGTCTTTGTCCCAGTTCAATCAGTTAAAGAATTTTATTGATTTGGATTAAATATTGTTAATCTGTCTACTTTTAATGTCAATTTTAATGTCAATCTGTGGAGGAATACTTCAAAAAAAAATAGCACCCATGGAAAGATTTCAAATATGGATTCCATAATTCTTTTGTCTTTGTTTTTGGGTGTTTTTTTTTTTTTTTTTTTTGAGATGGAGTCTCACTCTGTTGCCCAGGCTAGAGTGCAGTGGCGTGATTTCAGCTCACTGCAGCCTCCACCTCCTGGATTCAAGTGATTCTCCTGCCTCAGCCTCCCGAGTAGCTGGGACTACAGGCACTCACCACCACGCATGACTAATTTTTGTATTTTTAGTAGAGACAGGATTTCACCATGTTGGCCAGGCTAGTCTTGAACTCCTGACCTCAAGTGATCGCCTGCCCCGGCCTCTCAAAGCGCTGGGGTTACAAGAGTGAGCCACTTTGCATGGCCCAAATATAGATTCTATAATTTTTAACATCTTGATAACAGTTTAGGAGTAAAGTGTATACTGATAACAGGTTTAGAAAAACATTCACTGATAATTCTATTCACTTAGCTCTCAGCGGCCTCAACAGGATGTATCATCTTTGAAATCATCTTGAAAAAGAAGATTAAAAAAAAAAAAGAACATAAAGACATAGCAACAAAATACTCCCTCTCTGTGTGTCTGTGTTTCCCTTACCTCTCAATCACACACACACACACATCCCCCACCCACCCACATTCACACACACACAGTGAGTACACATGTGATTCTGAATGCAGTCATAAAGCACAATTATCTTGAATTGGACTGCTCTAACAAGTGCTTCATGTAGCTCAAGTCAACTTTACAAAGGGGAAAAATGGAGTCTGACTTTCCTGTCTGGACAGCAGCAGGAAGTAGATGATCTCTCTGAAAGACAGGCCTGTCTCATTCCATTTAGTCTTGGCATGTGTCACTCATGCTGCTGCTACTGAAGATCATGGAAATTGAACTGATTTCTCAAGTTACTGAAGACTGTTTTCAGAAAGGTGGAACCACAGAGACATGATCATGAAGATAAAACTATCTGAAGAGTCTATTTGGGAATCAGATTTTCTTCTGAGTTTCTAACTGCCTTTTAAGATATGCAGAACTATCAGTTTCATAGTTCCATTGTAACATTTTAAACTATTACAAAAGTGAAGTTTTTTTCCCTTCCTTTTTCCTGAATTTAAATATAAGGTAACTGACTCCAAGGAAGATGAGGCAGCTTGCCCCAGGTCCCAGTGAAATCAGTGATGGAGCTTTCTCCATACACAGCCAGGTCTCACTCCTGAAATTTTCTATACTATGCCATGGTTGTTTCCCAACTGATGACATGCCAGAACATCTTTAACTCTGTCCCCAATTTTAATATTTTCACTTATATTAGCTGAAGCTTTTGTTCAAATCGTTGATGTAAATTGAAATTCTTTGTGAAGCCCGGGCCCTTTTTTTTATCTAAACGTTCTTTAAATTGCAATATGAACAGAAAATCAGGTTTGGAAATGACTCCCACCAAAGCACTAAGGCTGCTTTGGCAGGCAAGTAATGGAAGATTGTTCACAGCCTCACAAGGGACACATGAATACTACCAGCATAGTCATTAATGCCAACTGAGATTCAAAGAGAACATGTCATACAGTGCCAGAACTAGAAATGGGCTTGTTCTTATGGATGAAATGTCATGTAACAATCATTTTTTTCAAATCATAGAGTGAGCTGCTAAGTAACTCTCAGAGGAGTTCTATTGTTCTCCACTGGTTTGTTCTGGAGTCAGTACTTCTCACCAAGATATTAGGCAATTACCAGGAAAAGCAGGAAAATAAGCACTATAGGCATTTTTTCTCCCCCACAAATTTCTAAAAAGAGTCACATTTAATGTTTTAAGATTAAGAATATATTATGAAAAGTACTACAGGGATGTTTTATTCCTCTGTGATAACTTTCATATATACTGGTGGGTTGATTTCTGGTTTTGTTTTTTGAACCAATGTTCACTTTCTTGAGGTACTTTCTCTTTAAAATTTTGTCCAAGACTACAAGTGTGTAAACTCATGGAAAAGATCTGGATGAGGCCAGGCACAGTGGCTAAAGTCTGTAATCCCAGCACTTTGGGAGGCCAAGGCCAGAGGACTGCTTGAGCCCAGGAGTTCAAGACCCGCCTGGGCAACACAGGGAGACTCTGTCTCTTAAAAATAAAAAATTAGCCAGGTGCGATAGTAAATACCTGTAGTCCTAGCTACTTGGGAGGCTGAGGGTGGAGGATTACTTGAGCCCAGGAGCTCAAGGCTACAGAGTAAGCCGTGATCGTGCCACTGCACTCCAGCCTTGGTGACAGAGGCAGACCCTGTCTCAAAAAAAAGAAAAAGAAAAAAGGAAAAGATTTGGAAGAATAAAGACCAAACCTAAAACAAATTATCTCTCTGAAGGGGAAGTTGATGACTAGGGGTAGGGATGGTAGAGACTCATTATCATGTACTACTTGTATAGTTTTAGCTGCCCTAAGAAGCATTTTTTAGATTTACTGGAGACCTATGATTGCTAAAGACCAAAAAATATAAGCTTCAATTTTAAGTGCTCTCTACTGTTGATTTTACATAAAGCCCTAGGTAATAAACATATATCTTCTTTGATATTTTCTAATTATGAGGCCCTGAATGCCTACCTCCCATGCGCCACTTTTTATATATATAAACACTTAACATATACCCTTAAACATATTTCCACATATACAATTAAATATATACAAATCTGCAAATATCAATCAACCTATAGGAATAATGCCTTTAAAAAGTCTGCAAATGAAAAGAAACAGACAACTCTGAAATAGCTATAATGGGTTTACTTCCTTTTCTGACCCAGATTCCCATCGTTTATAGCACTATTACTGGTATGTGTCACAATTAAAGCACTGTATTAAACTATTCAATGACGGCTTTTTCAAAGCATGGCAGTCAACTCACTTGCTCCAAGCCAAAAATGGCATAGGAGAAATTCATGTATTTTAGGACACAGTAAGGGTGTGTGCCTGGTGGCACAGTCTATTTTTAGGAGTTATATTGGGAAACTTCCTTTGTGTACACATGTATGAAAAAAAACAGTAACAGAAGGGTAACTACATGACTTATTTCATTCTTACAACATCTCTGTCCAACATGAATAAGGTAATGTCTTCCCAAGAGCTTGTAGTTTTAACTCACTATTCCCAAAGGCTTATTTCTACATTTACATACATAACTAAAGGGGTTCCTAGATGACTTTATGGCTTATGTTCAATAAATTTTAAAGTCTGTAAAATTTCAAATATATGCACTGGCAGTAAGTAAAAATGTATTTTAACGGAATGACAGAAATCTGAGTACACTAACCTAGAACTGGGAATGGAATTATAGCTCTCAGGTAACTATCAGCATGTGATGCTCAGAGGGATAACATACATGAATCCTGCCACTTTATCAAGTGATAGGCTGTCAATATTTTTTCCTGGACACTGTTCATAACTTGATATATAATATGGTTTAAATTTGTGTCCTTGCCCAAATCTCATATCAAATTGTAATCTTCAATGTTGGAAGAGGGGCCTTGTGGGAGGTGACTGGATCACAAGGGCAGACTTTCTGTGACAGTGAGTGAGTTCTCACAAGATCTGGTTGTTTAAAAATGTGTAACACCTCCCCCTTCTCTCTTCTTCCTTCTCTGGCCATGAAAGACATGTCTGCTTCCCCTTTGCCTTCTATCATAATTGTAAGTCTCCTGAGGCCTCCCCAGCCAAGTTTCCTGTACAACCTGCAGAACTGTCAGTCAAGTAAACCTCTTTTCTTTATGAATTACCCAGTCTCAGGTAGTTCTTTATAGCAATGTGAGAACAGACTAATAGTTTTAAAAATAAGTATAATAGCAAATCATGTTGTGACACTTGCATCAAGAGGAATCCACTGCCAAACCCTAGATTTTCCCATTAATATAACTATTCTTCACCCTTGATTTACACCTTTTCGGAAAGGGGATGTATGAATATTCTTCACCTCAGACCTGTTTGCTAAAGGTGAATAGACATTCCTGAATAAAACAGAGCTTTCTACTCATCACGGCTCTTCTCAGCCCTCTCCACTATGGAAAAATAAGCCATAAAATTATCCAAGAGAAAGCTGCAAACAACTCTTCACTTAGCAAGAACAGACACAGGGCCACAGATAATTGCTCTTATTTTACAATACATTTAAACAAATATGATTAAAATATTTGCATTATAGCTAAAATGCTATAGAAAATTACTGTTATTCCCTGAAAAATAAATTAAATGAAATTGACAACAATGGTATTCAACCCCCTAAAAATCCTTGTCTTTAAAGATCCAGATTATATAGGTCACATGTTTAACACATTTGGGGCCAAGATGATGTCTGTTTAGAAAGTTCTTGATGACTCCATGTTTACACTGGAAAAAAGAAGTCAAGGATTTCACTGCATCCACACTAACACATACCTCCTCGTGCTGCTCATGAAATTTAAGGTAAACATACAAAAGTTGCTAAAAAAGACTGAGTAGCCACATGCAGTATACTGACAGTGTGACTTGTCCAAAATAGTTATATACAAGTTAAGTTTGTCCACAAACCAGCAGAACTTTAATACAATATATTTCCTTTAGAGAATACATGCCATCAAGGTGAAAATAGGATCAAACTGAAAAGATAGTTCAGCTTAAGTTGATTGCAAACTGCGCCCATGTCTTACCTTTTCAGGTCAACAGTCGTCACACTAAATACAACTCCTTTGAGCCAAAGAATCATGAAGAGCCTCTGGGAAAAGGGGCAGTTTCCTATGCTTTCACCATCACTGCCAGCCTGGAAAACAGAATTAAACATTAAAAACAAGGTCAAAGTGATGATACTCAACATGACATATCTTTTTCTGAATTTTAATCAAGAGTACAAGAAGCCAGGAAAAGCTACATTGTGGAAGGAAGAGTAGAAATTTGGGTCTTTATTATTTTGTTCTTTCATTAGCCTTTTTATTTTTTATTTTTTTCTTTTTTTGAGACAGGGTCTCCTTCTGTCACCCAGGCTGGAGTGCAGTGGTGCGATCTCAGCTCACTGCAACCTTCACCTCCAGGCTCAAGCAATCCTCCCATCTTAGCCTCCCAAGCAGCTGGAGCTACAGGCACGTACCACCATCCTGGCTAATTTTTAATATTTTTAGTAGAGACAGGGTTTCACCATGTTATCCAGGTTGGTCTTGAACTCCTGGGCTCAAGTGATCAACCTGCCTCAGCCTCCTAAAGTGGTGGGATCACAGGCATGAGCCACTGCACCCAGCTAGCGCTAGCCTCTTTCTTTTCTTAAAAATGATCAGTCTAGGGCCAGGCGTGGTGGCACACACCTGTAATCCCAGCACTTTGGGAGGCCGAGGCAAGTGGATCACACAGTCAGGAGTTTGAGACCAGCCTGGCCAATATGGTGAAACCCCATCTCTACTAAAAATCCAAAAATTAGCAAGGTGTGGTGGTTGGTGCCTGTAGTCCCAGCTACTAAAAAGGCTGAGGCAGGAGAATCACTTGAACCCGGGACGCAGAGGTTGCAGTGTGCCGAGATCGTGCCATGCACTCCAGCCTGGGCAACAGAGCGAGACTCTGTCTCAAATAAATAAATAAATAAACAAACAAACAAACAAATAAATAAAAAATAAAAATGACCAGTCTAGTATAGCACTGCCCAAGAGAATTTAATGCATGATGGTGATAATCCATATTGCCAATGTCCAATATGGTAGCCACTAGCAATATGTGGCTAGAGAGTATTTAAATGGGGCTAGTTCAAGTGAACTGAATTTTTTTGTTTCATTTATTTTAAATTACAGTCATGCATCACTTACTGATAGGGACACACTCTGAAAAAAATGTGCTGTTAGTGATTCTAGCATTTTACAAGCATCACAGAGTATGCCTTACACAAACCTAGATGAGACAGCCTACTACACACCTAGTCTGCATGGTATAGCCTATTGCTCCCAGGCTACAAACCTGTTCAGCATGTTACTGTACTGAATACTGTAGGCAAGTGGAATATAATGGTAAGTATCTGTACATCAAGACACATCTAAACATAGAAAAGGTAGAATAAAAATACGAATTATAAGCCGGGCGCTATGGCTCACACCTGCAATCCCAGCACTTTGGGAGGCCGAGGAGGGCAGACCACGAGGTCAGGAGTTTGAGACCAGCCTAGCCAACATGGTGAAACCCCATCTCTACTAAAATACAAAAAATTAGCTGGACGTGGTGGTGCGTGCCTGCAGTCCCAGCTACTTGGGAGGCTGAGGCAGGAGAATCGCTTGAACCCGGGAGGCGGAGATTGTACTCAGCCGACATTGTGCCACTGCACTCCAGCCTGGTGAAAGAGCAAAACTCCGTCTCAAAAAATAAAAACAAAAAATAAAAGCGAATTACAATCTTTTGAGACCCCTGGCATATGCAGCACATGACTATAATTTATAATTTAAAACATAAACAATATGTTTTCTTAATTTAAATAGCCACATATGACTAATGGCTACTATGTTGGACAGAACAGTAATTCCTAGGGGGTACATAAATCCTTGCCTCAGGGCAAAGTCAAAGTCAATTATGGGTTTTATGAAATGTAAAAATCATTTTTCATTTTATCAGACAGTATTCTTTGTAAGGCAAAGTAAAAAGGAAAACTTGTAGGTGTGCCTGCCTCCAAAAAAAATTCATTATAAACATCCCATATCCTGGCTGGGCGCAGTGGCTCACTCCTGTAATCCCAGCACTTTGGGAGGCCGAGGCAGGCAGATCACGAGGTCAGGAGTTTTGCGACCAGCCTGACCAACATAGTGAAACTCCGTCTCTACAAAAAGTACAAAAATTAGCCAGGCGTTGTGGTGCATGCCTATAATCCCAGCTACTCAGGGGACTGAGGCAGGAGCATTGCTTGAACCCGGGAGGTGGAGGTTGCGGTGAGCCGAGATCGTGCCACTGCACTCCAGCCTGGGCAACAAAGTGAGACTCCATTTCAAAAATAAAGATAAATATCCTATATCCTGGTTTTTTTGTTTGTTTTTTTTCAATTAGAGAAAGGATCTTACTATGTTTCCCAGGCTGGTGTGCAGTGGTTACTCACAGGCACAATCACAGCATACTGCAGTTTCAAATTCGTGGACTTAAGAAATCCTCCCACCTCAGCCTCCCCAGTAGCTGAAACTACAGGCATGCACCACCATACCCGGCCCATATCCTGTTGTACACATGCCTTCAGAGGCAAGAAAATAACAAAAGATTTATTTATAATAACCTATTTCTAATCCTACTTAATGAATGACAATGACAAGGTAGATTTTCCTAAAAATCAGAGTGGTACAAATCTTTTTTAGTCCCATCATGTGTGCCCCAAGGTTGTTTTTTGTTTTTTTTTTTTTAACTTTTATTTTAGGTTCAGGGGTATTACGTGCAGGTTTGTTATATAGGTAAACTCATGTCACACGTGTTTGTTGTACAGATTATTTCATCACCCAGGTACAAAGCCTAGAGCCCAATAGTTATTTTTTCTGATCCTCTCCCTCCTTCCATCCTCCAACCTCAACTAGAGCCCAGAAATAAGGCCACACATCTATAACCATCTGATCTTCGACAAAGCTGACAAAAACAAGCAACGTCAAAGACTCCATATTCAATAAATGGTGCTGGGATAACTGGCTAACCATATGCAGAAGATTAAAACTGGATCCCTTCCTTACACCATAGACAAAAATCAACTCAAGATGGATTAAAGACTTAAATGTAAAACCCAAAACTATAAAAACCCTGAAGACAACCTAGTCAGTGCCATTCTGGACATAGGAACTGGCAAAGATTTCATGACGAAGATGCCAAAAACAACTGCAACGAAAGTTGACAAACAGGATCTAATTAAACTTAAGAGTTTCCGCACAGCAGAAGAAACTATCAACAGAGTAAACAGACAACCTACAGAATGGGAGAAAATATTTGCAAAATATGCATCTGACAAAGGTCTCATATCCAGCATCCATAAGGAACTTAAACAAAATTACAAATATAAAACAAACAACCCCATTAAAAAGTGGGCAATGGACATGAACAGACACTTTTCAAAAGAAGACATACATGTGGCCCAACAAGCATAGGAAAAAAAGCTCAATATCACTGATCAATAGAGAAAAACAAATCAAAACCACAATGAGATACCATTTCACACCAGAATGGCTATTTTCAAAAAGTAAAAAAAAAATAACAGATGTTGGCAAGGTTGTAGAGAAAAGGGAACACTATACACTACTGGTGGGAGTGTAAATTAGTTAAACTACTGTGGAAAGCAGTGTGGCAACTCCTCAAAGAGCTAAAAACAGAACTACCATTCAACTCGGCAATCCCATTACTGGGTATATACCCAAAGGAATACAAATCATTCTACCATAAAGACACATGCATACGTATGTTCACTGCAGCACTATTCATGATGGCAAAGACATGGAATCAGCCCCAAGTTTAAAAAGGAAAGATGGACTGAAGGAAAAGGAGAGATGGGAAGCAGAGAGAGCTGGAATGCTGGAAGAGAATGTTCTGACATTGCTAGAGATCAACACAGCCTGTTGACTATGACGTCCATGGAGAGTGCCAGAAATAACTCTCCAATAAGTCATTCAAAGATGCTGGTAAAAGTACTGTTTATTATCCTAAAGTAACTCTCAAAAAATTCGGAAGCATTTCAGTAAAATGCTACATCAGTAAAAAGTCATTAATTCCCAAACTAATGGAGAGGTAAAAGGAGTTTAAAAAACAAAAACAAAAAAAGTGGGCTTATAGTGAAGATTCCAGAACCCTAATCAGACAGCATGGGACAGTTACAACAGAGCTTGGTTTAAAAAAAAAAAAAAAATCCGCATCATTCTTTATCAGTAACAAAATATACACAGAATTTGATGGCAGAATGAATCATATTAATTCCTAATACTACATACAACTTGTACAAAAATGTACTTCCTAAAAAAGGCCTAGTTCTTAAATTTTATTGTGATTACAAATAACCTAAGGAAAACATTTATAATGAAGACCTCGCGCCGGGCGCGGTGGCTCACGCCTGTAATCCCAGCACTTTGGGAGGCCGAGGCGGGCGGATCACAAGGTCAGGAGATCGAGACCATCCTGGCTAACACGGTGAAACCCCGTCTCTACTAAAAATACAAAAAAATTAGCCGGGCGCGGTGGCGGGCGCCTGTAGTCCCCAGCTACTCAGGAGGCTGAGGCAGGAGAATGGCACAAACCCAGGAGGCGGAGCTTGCAGTGAGCCGAGACTGCGCCACTGCACTCCGGCCTGGGCGAGAGAGCAAGACTCCATCTCAAAAAAAAAAAAAAAAAAAAAAATGAAGACCTCAGGGCCTCATATTTAGACATTCTGATTCAGCAGAACTCCTGCGTTGGGGCCCAGGAATCCTTATTTTGTTATAGGCACTCAAGGAGATTCCAAAGTAAGGCACCTGCCTGCTGGATACATTAAGAAACACTGGTGTGGGAAGGTTAGGATGATATTTGATTCTCAGAACCCAAGTCAATTTACAGCACTAACTCATCCTACTATATAACAAACTGGTGCCCAAAGTTGCCTTTTTGAAGATACTGACCATTAATAGCATGGAACACTGATAACACACAAGTGAATTTACTACAGACAAGAAAATGTTAATACATTACCTTTCCAATTAGCTTGATAATCCAAATTTGAGATTTACTAAAAAAAAAAAAAAAAAAACAAACAAAAAAAAACAGTAGTTTGGTAGACAAAGAACTAGTCTGACTCAAGGTCTTTATCCTCCTCCACTTAATCTATAAAATTAACTAAAATTTCCCAAGCTGCCTGTCAAAGAATTGTTAAAATCATTAAGTTGGTAAACGAGACATAATAAAGATATTACATGTAGGAACTTAGAAACACGTTAAACTAAAAGCAGGCTAACGATGAATAGGAACTGGCTACAGATCAGTCACCATACATAATCTCCTACAGTGGTCTGCAGACCCAGTCCTTGAGCATGGGCAAAAGAATCTCAGAATACAGAACAGTTCATGAAGACCTGGTCAGGACACAAATGCCCCTTTCCTTTCACAGGTGACTGCCTCCTTTCTCTATAATTTTCTAGCAAATTTTCCCAATTTACTTTTGTTTCAGGTATATCAGAAGCTTGTTACACATCTCATACGCCTAATAAGCACTTTCCTTCATGCACACATAAATAAAAGGATGCATATTCTTCAAGACAGACCTGAAAAAAGTCCCTTTTTTACTAACCACTAATGACAAGCCAAATAAGAAAAGTCATCGTCACCATGAACAACTTTTTCCAAAGTTTTAATAGCATCAGAAAATTGGGAGCTACTAGTCAGATGAAATATTTATTTTTATTTTTGAAATTTTTTAAAGTATAGAAAAGGCCACGCACAATGGTTCATGCCTATAATCCCAACACTTTGGAAGTCCAAAGCAGGAGGATCACTTGACACCAGGAGTTTGAGATCAGCCTGGGCAACCGAACAATACCCCATCTCTACCAAAAAAATTAGAAAATTAGCCAGCGCGGTGGCACTCTCCTATAGTCCCAGTTATTCAGGAGGCTGAGGTAGGAGGATCACTGGAGCCCAGGAGTTCAAGACTGCAGCCAGCCATGATTATAGCACTGCATTCCAGCCTGGGTAACAGAGCAAGACCCTGCCACTATTTAAAATACGTATACATATTATATATATATACACACACACACACATACATACATATAAATACATATATATACACACATCCACATATATATGTATAATTTATATCTATATAGTAAAACTGTGGAAAAATTCAAATTTCTTTTTTTTTTTTTTTTTTAATTAGATGGTGTCTCACTCTGTTACCCAGGGTGGAGTACAGTGGTGTGATCTCGGCTCACTGCAACCTCTGCCTCCCAGGTTCAGGCCATTCTCCTGCCTCAGCCTCCCGAGCAGCTGGGAGTACAGGTGCCCACCACCATGGCTGGCTGGCTGGCTTATTTATTTATTTATTTATTTATTTATTGAGATGGAGTTTCACTCTTGTCACCCAGGCTGGAGTGCAATGGTGTGATCTTGGCTCACTGCAACCTCCACCTCCAGGTTCAAGTGATTCTCCTGCCTCAACCTCCCAAGTAACTCGGATTACAGGTGCCCACAAACACACCCGGCTGATTTTCGTATTTTTATTAGAGATGGTGTTTCACCATGTCAGTCAGGCTGGTCTCGAACTCCTGACCTCAGGTGATCCGCCCGCCTCAGCCTCCCAAAGTGCCCGGATTACAGGCATGAGCCACGCCGCCCGGCCTAATTTTTGTATTTTTATTAGAGACAGGGTTTCACCATGTTGGCCAGGCTGATCTCAAACTCCTGACCTCAAGTGATCCACCCACCTCAGCCTCCCAAAGTCCCGGGATTACAGGTGTGAGCCATTGGGTCCGGCGAAAAATTCAAATTTCTAGAATTCACAAGTCAAAAACTTTCTCCTTTAATCCAAGTTAAATATAAAATTCAATTTCAACAAAATTATAGAATCAAAATTACCCTGTTTAGTATGAACTACACTGAATACAGCCTATTGCTACAGCTGACTGAGGACACTGTGATACAATGGAAAGCATCCTACACTGGGAGCCAGGATACGTTTATTCTATACCCAGTTTTGTATTAGTAACCATAAAAATTAACATATAGTTATCTAACAATAGCATCTGAGAAAAGTATGCCTTTAAAAAATACTTTACTTTTCACTGCTTCTAACAGTTATATTCATTATTTTTAAAATAAATAAAAACTGAAACACTAGAGAAAGTCAGAGCTCCCTTACCCTTGAACCATTAATTTGCTACTTATTCTTCTACATTTTTATTTTCTATGTACATACTACTATTTTTCTTTTAATAGAGACGGGGTTCTAACTATGTTGCCCAGGCTGGTTTCAAACTCCTGGCCTCAAGTTATCCTCCCACCTTGGCCTCTCAAAGTGCTGGGATTACAGGTGTGAGCCACCATGCCTGGCCCATACTACTTTATTCCTTAAAAAATATGATCACACTATATATAACACTATATATAACTTTTTTTTAGTTTATGTATTTTATTTCCAACTTAATGTAACCAATCCTCTGGAGGCTGTAATGTCTCTGCCAGAATACTGTCAGAGATGGCCAGGGAGGAAACCAGGGCCTTCAAACCCTGACAAGCCCCTGCCCCTGGGGTGGGGTCAGAGAAGGCCTAACAGAGTCAGGACTTTGAACATCAACCAGTGGTAATGAGGCCACCTCCACTAGTGTATCAGGGAGGTCACACAGGGAGCTGCAACTCCCATTCCCCTACCCCAGCAGTAATAAGGAGCCTCCTCACCATGGTTGCTGGCTTCTTTGGTTCCAAGTCTGAGATGTATAAGGCAAAAAACTAAGAAACTCACTACCCTCTAATTCTGTCTTTCCAGACGCAGAAGTCCCTCAGAAGTATTAAATTTATTTATTTATTTTTCTTTTCCTTTAAATCACATTCTGGAAGCAAGAAGTATTAAATCTAAAAAATGGGGCTAGGCACGGTGGCTCACACCTGTAATCCCAGCACTTTGGGAGGCCAAGGCAGGCAGATCACCTGAGGTCAGGCATTTGAGACCAGCCTGGCTAACATGGTGAAACCCCGTCTCTACTAAAAATACAAAAATTAGCCGAGTGTGGTGGCGCATGCCTATAATCCCAGCCACTCGGGAGGCTGGGGCAGGAGAATGGCTTGAACCTGGGAGGCGGAGGTTGTAGTGAGCTGAGATTGCACCACTGCACTCCAGCCTGGGCGACAGAGCCAGACTCTGTCTCAAAACAAATAAAAATAAAAATAAAAAATAAAAATGAGATAACCCAGTGGGGCACTTGGACTTCTATCTCCACCTGATTATAACAAAGCAGTGCCATCTCCCTTCTCCTTTTCCCTCCACGGAAACATCAAAGGAGTCTTACTTGAGTGTCAGAAGTTTAAAGAGAAGGATTAAACAAGATCCAGAGTCTCTTTAACATAATATGAAAACGTCCGTGTTTCAACTGAACATGTCATACCAAGAATCATATCAAACGGAATGATCTCCTTGAAGCAAATGAGAAAACAGAAAGCCTCAGCAAAAAAAAATAGAAGATGCATGTCAGAAGATAAACACAATAATTAAAGTTAAAAAAAAGATATAAAGAAGTCCCAGATGGAAATTTTAGAACTGAAAAATACAATAACTGAAATTTAAAAACTCAGTAGATGGGTTCAAAAGCCAAACAAAGGGGACAGAAGAATCAGTAAAATGGAAGGTAGAATAATAAAAATTACCTAGTCTAAACAACAGAGAAAAACTACACTGAAAATGTAAACTTCTTACATATTTCCATGGGTTTTTTTTTGTTTGTTTGTTTTGAGACGGAGTCTTGCTCTGTCACTCAGGCTGGAACGCAATGGCGCGATCACGGCTCACTGCAACCTCTGCCTCCTGAGTTCAAGAGATTCTCCTGTCTCAACCTCCCGAATAGCTGGGATTACAGGCACACATCACCATACCCAGCTAATTTTTGTATTTTTAGTAGAGACAGCGTTTTACCATGTTGGCCAGGCTGGTCTTGAACTCTTGACCTCAGGTGATCCGCCCACCTCGGTCTCCCAAAGTGCTGGGATTACAGGCGTGAGCCTCCATGCCCAGCCTATTTCCATGTTTTGAGATCATCCAACTGCCATTCCTGAAGGCTTCACTGGATGCTATCTATTGTCCCAATAATTTTACATCTAGAAATTTATTCTATAGAAACAGTCATACAGATGTCCAAAGATACAAAAGAGAGGAATACTGAGGACTTACATTTGTAATAGCAAAACACTAGAGACCACCGAAGCCCATCAGTAAAAGATGTGTTAAATTTATAGACCACCAACAGAGGATGGAAGTCTAGGCCACCCATTCAGCCTTTGCTGGCATGTGTGAGGATGGAGCCACAGCTTTTTCTGTGGTGTTTACAGTACAGCAGTAATTATCTAAAAGTTTGTGGTCTTGTTTAGGCTGCCCCTTCCCTGGTTCTTAGGCAAGAGGCAGCAGGATTTGGCTGGAGTTTTTTTTCTCAGTGCCTGCTAGTGTGTCCAGGTTGCTGGCTTCTTTAGCTCCAAGTCAGGAATATAGGAGGCAAAAAAGCAGGAAATTCTATATTACCAGAAGGAGAAGTCTCTCAGAAGTATTAGATTTAAAAGCAAAATTAAAAATGCATAACATGTGACATATCCATACAGTGGAATATTATTTGACAATTAAAAGCAATGAAGTATGGATACATGCTGTAACTTGAATAAACTAAGTGAAAGGAACAAAACACCACATATCACAGATGGCCTTCCATATCCACAGATGCAGAACCCGCAGATACAGGGACAACTATAACGGACTTCTACATCCACAGAGGAGTCCTGGAACCAATCCCCTGTGGATTCCAGGGGACAACTGTATATGATTCCATTTATATGAAATGTCCAAAACAGGCAAATTCATACAGACAGTAGACTATCTGTTGCCAAGAACTGAGGATGGGGAAGAGGAGTGACTCCTAATGGGTACACGGTTTCTTTTTGAGGTGATGAAAATGTTTTAAAATTAGACCCTGGTGGCCGGGCGTGGTGGCTAACATCTGTAATCCCAGCACTTTGGGAGGCCAAGGCAGGTGGATCACTTCAGGTCAGGAGTTTGAGATCAGCCTGGCCAACACATAGTGAAACCCCATTTCTACTAAAAAATACAAAAAGTGGCCAGGCGCGGTGGCTCATGCCTGTAATCCCAGCTACTCGGGAAGCTGAGGGAGGAGAATCACTTGAACTCGGGAGGCGGAGATTGCAGTGAACCAAGATCATGCCACTGCACTCCAGCCCGGGCAACAGAGCAAGACTCTGTCTCTCCCAAAAAAAACAAAAAACAAAACAAAAACAAAAAAATTGGCCAGCACGGTGACTCACGCCTGCAATCCCAGCACTTTGGGAGGCCGAAGCAGGTGGATCACGAGGTCAGGAGATCGAGACCATCCTGGCTAACATGGTGAAACCCCATCTCTACTAAATATACAAAAACAAAAAAATTAGCCCAGCGTGGTGGCAGACGCCTGTAGTCCAAGCTACTTGGGAGGCTGAGGCAGGAGAATGGCATGAACGTGGGAAGCGGAGCTTGCAGTAAGCAGAGATCGTGCCACTGCACTCCAGCCTGGGTGACAAAGTGAGACTCTGTCTCAAAAAAAAAAAAAAAAAAAATGAGACCCTGGTAATGGTTGCACAACTCTGTGAATATACTAAAAGCCATTGAACTGTATATTTTAAATGGGTGAATTATATTGCATATGAATTATATCCAATAAGTTGTTTTTTAAATATATATAGATTATAAATATAAATATATACATGCTGAAGAAGATTTTAATTTGGATTACGGAGGTTTGTTTTGCTTTGGTATCTTTAGTAGAGACAGGGTTTCACCATGTTGGCCAGACTGGTCTCAAACTCCTGACCTTGTGATCTGCCCGCCTCAGCCTCCCAAAGTGCTGGGATTACAGGTGTGAGCCACCGCACCTGGCCTGGATTACATAAAGTTATGATTTTGTGTTACAAAAACATACATGTCTACTATGTTTTCTTAAAAATTAGAAAACCAGTCTGAGAAACACATAGTAAGATCCCATCACCACAAAAAATTTTTAAAAATTAGCCAGGTGTGGTGGCTCATGCCTGTGGTCCTAGGCTACTCAAGACACTGAGGCAGGAGGATCACTTGAGCCTGGGAGGTCGAGGCTGCAGTGACCCATGATCACACCACTGCACTCTAGCCTGGGTGACAGAGTGAGACCCCGTCTCCAGAAAATAAAAATAATTGGCCGGGCGTGGTGGCTCACACCTGTAATCCCAGCACTTTGGGAGGCCAAGGCGGGCAGATCACGAGGTCAGGAGATAGAGACCATCCTGCCTAACACGGTGAAACCCCGACTCTACTAAAAATACAAAAAATTAGCCGGGTGTGGTGGTGGGCGCCTGTAGACCCAGCTATTCGGGAGGCTGAGGCAGGAGAATGGCGTGAACCCGGGAGGCGGAGCTTGCAGTGATCGGAGATAGCACCACTGCACTCCAGCCTGGGTGACAGAGCAAGACTCCATCTCAAAAATAAAAAAAAAAAAATAATAATTTTTTTAAACTCAAATAATTAAAGAGAAAACTTAAATAATCCCACTGACAGAAATAACAATGAATCTCTAGATAGAGTCTTAGCATTCATTTGGGTTTTATTATAAAACGAATATTTTCTTTACCTTGCTGTCTGGGTATTCCTTACTAGCCTCACCCTCTTCCCTTCACACCTCTGTGGTAATTCTTGAATTGCATTATACTGGTATTTAACCAGAAACTGCTGGATTAACTCCAATATTGCAGAATAGGGGTCAATGGCAGATGCCAAATATTTTAATGTTTTACTAAGTCAAGATTAAGGAACTGCTCACTTAGAAAACCTAGTTTAATCAGTCCTTAGAATAGTCCGATTTTTAAACACCTAAGAAAAGCTTTAACTTCATTCTTCTCTTTATTTATGTTTATGGAACTGAGGGTAAGGGGTGGTGATGACTGGGGGAAGAGAGAGAGAAGTTAGGACCTGAAAGTAAGAACAGGCTCCTGACCATTAAATCATTTTCCTTGACATATTTTCTGGGGAGCGTATAGAGTAATGTGCTGTTAAAGAATGAACTTTAAAACTTTAATACCTCATTTACCTTTAGTATGAATTCTATCTAAATTAGCTGTCTGAATACACAAAATGTTTGTTTTGATTTAGACTAACTTAAAAGTCACAAAACAATGTGATAAATGGGCAAAGTCACCTGGCTTCTATTACCTATTTCTTCAGTTTTGTTTTTTTTTTTTTTTGAGTTGTAGTCTCTCTCTGTCACCCAGGCTGGAGTGAAATGACGCGATCTCGGCTCAGTGCAACCTCTGACTCCCGGGTTCAAGCAATTCTCCTGCCTCAGCCTCCCGAGTAGCTGGGATTATAGGCACCTGCCACCATGTCTGGCTAATTTTTGTATTTTTTGGTAGAGACGGGGTTTCACCATATTGGCCAGGCTGGTCTCAAACTTCTGACCTCATGATCCGCCCGCCTCGGCCCCCTAAAGTGCTGGGATTACAGGCGTGAGCCACCACACCTGGCCTATTTCTTCAGAATTTTTGCTAAACACATGCTGGAACCAAGTTTGGAGTCTAGAAGTTTTATAAGCTGTTCTTCTACAGGGTCTGCAGAGCATGATAAGAAACCACAGTTTAGAATCACACATATCTAGGTTTGAATCCTGACTTCCCTACTTCATTAGCTGTGTAATCTTCAGTAAGTTACTTAACATCCGTGAAACTTGAATTACTATATACCATGTTATTGTGGGGATCAAATAAGTTAGGATACACCCAGTTCCTGGCACATGGTAAGAGTTTTTAAAATGTTACTTGACTTAAAGATACTCCATGCAAAGAACTCAAGGCCTAACAACAGATTCTTCAGTTCAAGCACTTAGTGGTTAGAATCCCTAGATTGCTTTATTCTTTCAGAAAACAAGGAGAGAAGGGAAAAATATCTAAATATCTTCCACATTAAATTATTCCAATTGACATAGATTATGACCCGATGCTTTAAAAAAAAAAAAAAGTCTACATAAAGTTTAAATAGTTCACTAAATAGAAAAAAGCAAAGATATTCTTTTTTTTTTCTTTTTTTGTTTTTGAGACAGAGTCTCGCTCTGTCACCCAGGCTAGAGTGCAGTGGTGCGATCTCGGCTCACTGCAAGCTCCGCCTCCCGGGTTCACGCCATTCTCCAGCCTCAGCCTCCTGAGTAGCTGGGACTACAGACACCCGCCACCATGCCCGGCTACTTTTTGTATTTTTAATACAGATGGGGTTTCACCAGGTTAGCCAGGATGGTCTCGATCTCCTGACCTCGTGATCCGCCCGCCTCGGCCTCCCAAAGTGCTGGGATTACAGGTGTGAGCTACAGCACCCGGCCAAGATATTCTTTAATATGTCAAAAATCTCTGGCCATACAAAGATTATATTATTGTTTCCTGGCCATAACCATGTCACAGAACGAACTCGATAAATAAAGTCAAATGATATGTAATGGAAGAATTACTATGTGTCCAAGCTCTGTCTATATAAATAAAACAGCTAAGCAGAGGATACTGCAAAGACATCGGTTGCTACCATTTCCTTACTCAGCATCACCAATTCATGAAATCTGCTCTTCAGATAAAAGCTTGCGCAATTTGGCCGGGCGTGGTGGCTCATGCCTGTAATCCCAGCACTTTGGGAGTCCGAGGCGGGCGGATCACGAGGTCAGGAGATCGAGACCATCCTGGCTAACACGGTGAAACCCCGTCTCTACTAAAAATACAAAAAATTAGCCGGGCGTGGTGGCGGGCGCCTGTAGTCCCAGCTATGCAGGAGGCTGAGGCAGGAGAATGGCATGAACCCCGGGGGGCGGAGCCTACAGTGAGCCGAGATCACGCCACTGCACTCTAGCCTAGACGACAGCGAGACTCCGTCTCAAAAAAAAAAAAAAAAAAAAAAAGCTTGCGCAATTTAGAGAGGAAATGATTAGCTTGAAATTACATCAGGATGCCCAATTACCAGGGCTAGATGAAACTCCAGGATAGACTATTAAGACTTCACTCACATTTACCTTATTGAAGACAAATCTCTCTGCTCGTCCAAAACAAGCTCTTCACATGTATTAATCTAGTTAATCCTGATATCCTCTTGCTCAGCAGAGAATGTTGGTTAAGACCACTAATTTAGAGCCAGACTCTCAGACAACTCCACTACTTCCTACCTAAGTGACTGAAAACTGGGCCTGTTTTCCTTTTCTATAAAATGGGAATAATAACCTCATTTGATAGTTGGGAGAACTGAATGAGTTCATACATATAAAGGGCTTAGAACAGCACAACACTTAAGGGACGGGGTTAGGGGGAGTTGTTTGTTGTATACCTTTCATACTTTTTGATATTTGTAATATAGACACGAATCTTTCATTTTAAAAAAGCAAGCAAACAAAAACCCTCCCATCAAAAACATATGAAAATAGAGTGAAACACAATTTAAAGAATGAATGTGGAAAAACTCTGAAGATAAACAAAATCTGGGTGACAGAGCAAGACTCCATCTCAAAAAAAAAAAATTAAAACTAGAATGAAGAAGTTTGCCCCATGGTTAAAGTTTGAATTCCTCATGATGCCTTTTGGACTCAGCTCTCTGTAGGCCAGTAACTGGTCACTGTTTGTTAGGGTCAAATTTGGTAAATAACAGTCTATTCCCTCCACACTATCATGTCTTAAACTTGGACAAACTCAAACTTAAACTAAGCCAAATAGAATGTCAAGGACAATTTTGGTGATCCAAAGTCCTTTATAGATCAAGAGCTATTGGATGGTTATATCTGGTTCAGAAGATAATTATAAATTTCTAAATAATTACAGCTCACTTTTATTGTCCGTCATTTATATATTATCTTCAAGGGCAGATAGATATCAATCTTTTACAATTAAAACTTTTTTTTTTTATTCATTCACCAGCCATGTGAGGACCTACACTAAACACCAGAGATCTGGTGATGAATAAGAGAAGAAATGGTTTCTGCCTTTGCATTACCTATAGGGTCCAAAGTCTAATCTGAATCATTTAAGAATTTCAGAATACCCTAAAAGCACAAAATTTCAATTCAGAATACAATGAAACTCAAAATATACCCCACGATCTTACAATTTAAAAAGCACCTGTTTAATATTTTCTCAAAAGTGACATAAACATCTCCTGATAAATCATGGTTTTGTGAGTTTCAGTTTTATGGGCTTGCCAGTGGTTCCTCCTCTGAGTTAGTAGTTCAGCTTATAACAGCACATTTGATGTTCTCTTGCTTTAGTAAAGTCTAAGTTACTGTGAATTGAAGTTATTCAAATGTTGAATGGGAGAGATGATTTACCTTCCAGTAGTTTTCAAAGGTTATCTGTTGCTGTTTCTTTCAGTAAATGACCAAATTATGATCAATTACCTAATACAATAGTTTCATTAAAAATAAAAACCATAAAGTGTACAATAGTCTTTAAAAATTAGGTCTTACAAGGCCCAGCCCAGTGGCTCACGCCTGTAATCCCAGCACTTTGGGAGGCCAAGGCGGGCGAAACACGACGTCAGGAGTTTGAGACCAGCCTGGTCAACATAGTGAAACCCCGTCTCTATTAAAAATACAAAAAATTAGTTGGGCGTGGTGGCAGGCACCTGTAATCCCAGCTACTTGGGAAGCTGAGGCAGGATATTCCCTTAAAGTGGGGAGGCGGAGGTTGCAGCGAGCCGAAATCACGCCACTGCACTCCAGCCTGTGCAACAGTGCGAGACTCCATCTTTTAAAAAAAAAAAAAAAAAAAAAAAAAGGTCTCACAAAGTTCTCCATCCTCCTTTCCTAGAATGACTTCCCCACTGATGTCCTTGAGGACCCACAGCACTGCTCCACCCCCACTCCCGTTCTTCCTGTACAATAAGGCCACATAAATCTGGACCCTTATGTGACTACAATCACATTAACCTCCACTGAAATGATCACTGCCACACCCACGCTTCAGGTCAAGCTCAAGTCTCACTATAAGAATTCAGTTACCTTACCAGACATGGTGGCTCACGCCTGTAATCCCAGCATTGTGGGAGGCCGAGGACGGCGGATCACTAAGTCAGGAGTTCAAGATCAGCCTGGGCAATATGGTGAAACCCCATCTCTACTAAAAAAAATACAAAAATTTGCCAGGCATGGTGGCGTGTGCCTGTAGTCCCAGTTACTTGTGAGACTGAGGCAGGATAATCGCTTGAACCAGGGAGATGGAGGTTGCAGTGAGCCGAGATTGTGCCACTGCATTCCAGCCTGGGTGACAGAGTGAGACTCTGTCTGAAAAAAAAAAAAAAAATTCAGCTACCTGTCCTTTCAATTTCTTTCTTTCTTTCTTTTTTTTTTTTGAGATGGAGTTTCACTCTTGTTGCTGAGGCTGGAGTGCAATGGTGCGATCTCAGCTCACAACCTCCACCTCCCAGGTTCAAGCGATTCTCCTGCCTTAGCCTCCCGAGTAGCTGGGATTACAGGCATGCGCCACCGTGCCCGGCTAATTTTGTATTTTTAGTAGAGACACGGTTTCTCCATGTTGGTCAGGTTGTTCTCAAACTCTTGACCTCAGGTGATCCACCTGCCTCTGCCTCCCAAAGCGCTGGGATTACAGGCATTAGCCACCACGCCCAGCTGTCCTTTCAATTTCTATCCCAGCTTCTCAAACTCTGATGTCATCACAACTTATTAGGAGATCTTGTAAAAACGCAGATTCCGATTCAGTAAATCTGGGGTGACAACCAAGATTCTGCATCTCTTACAAATTCTCAGGGAATAGCAAGCCTATACCATGTATTTAACAATTAATCATGAATTGCCTAAAGTAAAACAAAGTACTCAGAGAGGGGACAAGAAGCACCTACTTCAGATAAGATGACCACAAAAGACCTCTTAGACATAAAGAATGAGAAGGAAACAGCCATGCAAAGAGCCAGTGTGACAAGATTGCCATGAGTACATGAGAAAGTGGTGTTGGCAGGGGCTAGATCATGAAAGATTTTCTAGACCAAATTAAGTGTTTGAATTGTATGCAAAGAGGGAACAATTTATTCATTAACTTAACAAATGTTTACCAAGTACCTACTATGTAGGAAAAAAGCATTTAATATAACATTTAACAGCAAGGACTGAAGGCAGAGTGCCTGGTTTGATATATTGATTCTTCTACTTAAGCATAAGTGTGATATTGGGTAAGTTACTTAAACCTCTCTGAGCCTCAGTTGCTTTATACATATAATGGTTGGAAGAATACCTACTTCACAGAGTTATCATGAATATAAATGAGTTAATAGATGAAAAGCTCTTAAAATATTGTCTAGTGCGTGGTTAAATGCTCAGTAAAACAGTACGTGCCAGAGAACATATTCCTGACTTCATGGACCTTCCACTGGTGGGTGGGGAAAGGGTAAGGAATGCCAGAACAGGGTAACAGGATACCACTGAAGGGTTTTGATGGGTACAAGATAAGGGCAAAATCTGATTTCCATTTAAGACAATAAATAACATTCTGCCATATGGAAAACAGGTCAGAGGCATCAAACTGATGAAGAATTGAAGCTGGGTGGCCTCTTGTGGTAGTTTTGGTGAAATGTGTTTTGGATTAGGTAAAAGCAATGGACATGGAAAGAAAAGTGTAGATTAAATTGAATTGGGGTAGCATAATCCTAAAGATGTGTGGATGGTTTGGATGTGGAAAGGGGGAGAAAGAAATCAAGTAATTCTTACATATCTGCTTTGAGCAACTGGGTCAAGGAAACCTCAAGATGGGAGGAAGGGTAGGCCTATACTTTGCTGGAGGATGGAAAGGGAAATAAATCCCTTTAAGAGATATCACAGATCTGATGTAAACTGGCATTTACATCTTGAAAATACTTCTCCAGTATGGAGGGCTATAAACCAAAATTAACATTGTTTACCTCGGGACAGATCTGGGGAGAGATAAGGACAGATTATTTTTATTTTATTTTTTGAGACAAACACTCGCTCAGCCGCCCAGGCTGGAGTACAGTGGCACAATCACGGCTCACTGCAGCCTTGACCTCCTGGGTTCAAGCGATCCTCCCACCTCAGCTTCCCAAGTACCTGGGACTATAGGCACGTACCACCATGCGTGGCTAATTTTTGTATTTTTTGTAGAATCAGAGTTTCACCATGTTGCCCAGGCTGGTCTCAAACCCCTGGGCTCAAGCAATCTACCCACTTTAGCCTGCCAACGTGCTGGGAGTACAGGCGTAAGCTACCATGCCCAGCCTGGGGGTATTAATTTTTTATACTTGTGTCTATTTGTCTTTTTATAACAAGCACGTTTTTCTTTTCTATTCTTTGTAGATTTAAGAAAATTTTTTTAATGTTTACACATGACAATCTCATTACTGTCTCTAATCAGTGCCAAAATGTTAAACTGCTTAAATATAATAGAACTTCTTTTGAATAAATGCTAAATGCAAAGTAGTCATTCAAAAACTACTAGATGAAATAACAAATGGAATTAATGTCACTTGAGTTTCTTTTGAGTACTTTTGTTACTTGCTTGAAGTATATGCTGAAGATGGAAAGAAAGGCTTTAATCTGTAGGAAAATCAAATCTGAAATATCTCAGCTAGAACCACTTTTTAAAACAAACTGTCAGATGTACAATGACCAGACTTTCCATCTAGGCACAATAGACCCATGATGAAAACCAGTTCTGCTTGTTCACATTCACTCATCAAAAGCCCAAAAGGAGGAACAAAGCCTATTATCTCTTCAGAATAACTAATAAACCATATAATTTAAAATACTGACTGTCTGGAGGCAACATCTCTTCTTTTTACAGAGGGTCCATCCTTTTTTCTTACAAATTCTTCATCAAAGACATATTCTTTAGTGGTGGAAAAAAACTGAATGACAACAAATGAAAGAAAGAAAAAAAAATGACGAAAGCTACAGTCCTTTTTTCCTAGTCTGGATCTACCTTGATTGTATTCCCTATAAGTATCAACTACAATAAATCAAAATGTTACCAAAATGGTCCGGAAACAAGTTAAAAGCCACTATTTATTGAGTAGTGTATTTTGCAGTTGACATGCACTATATAAAACTAGTTTTATGTATTTCACAATAACCATATGAAATTAGGGGTTGTTTTCCTCATGTTTCATATGAGTTTCAGATGAGGAAACTGAGGTTCAGAGAAGCTCAGTAATTTGTCATAGGTCATACAACTGAGGAGTGTCAAAACTGAGGTTTAAACTCCAAGATCCATACTATCTACCAACCACTATGATAGTTTCTTACACCAGAGCAAAGGAGATGCTAGAATCTCACCTGCTTGATCTCAAGATTCTTACAGAACCACTACCATCTCACTCACAGACACTATCAAGTAAGATAAATTACCAGAGCTACAACCAATATAATGTAGGCCACAAATGTTATATTAAATTTTCTAGCAGCCATATTGAAGATGTAAAAAGAGTTCTTACTTTGACAGCATGAATACTAAAATTGGAACAATTCAAAACAGGTTAGCATGGCCCCTGTACAAGAATGATGCAAAAATTTGTGAAGCATTCCACATTTTTTTAAAAGTAAAAGAAACAAGTGTGATTAAATATTTTTTTATTTAACCCAATATATCTAAAATCATTTCAACACATAATCAACATAGAAAGTTATTACATTATTTTCTTTGTACTACATCTTTAAAATCTGGTGTATATTTCATAATTATAGTACATCTCAACTCAAACTAGACATATTTCAAACACTCAATAGCCATGTATAGGTAGCGACTATTGTATTGACAGCATGCATCTAGAGAAAAGGCCTCTGGGCACCAATGTCACCAAGACCAGATACTAAAGATGATGTACCTGACTCATTAACTCAACATTCAAGCTCTCAGAAACTATTTATTCTTTTTTTTTTTTCGCTCTATCACCCAGGCTAGAGTGCAGTAGCGTGATCTCGGCTCACTGCAACCTCCACCTCCTGGGTTCAAGCGATTCTCCTGCCTCAGCCTCCCTGGTAGCTGGGATTACAGGCACATGCCACCACGCCTGACTAATTTTTGTATTTTTAGTAGAGACGGGGTTTCACCATGTTGGTCAGGCTGGTCTTGAACTCCTGACCTCATGATCCGCCCACCCTGGCCTCCCAAAATGCTAGGATTACAGGCATGAGCCACCGTGCCCGGCCTGAAATGATTTATTCTTATTTCAAACAAATTTTTAACAGTTTATCTGGTGTACTGAGCCACAACAAATTACAATAGAAAATTAAAGGAAATGGGCTGCATCAATAGAGCTAAGTTGGCAAAGGCAGAAATACAAAATACACACACACGTGCATGCACGCACCCATCCACACATGCACACACACAAAGGAGATTTAGGTTCGAAAAACACAATAGCTGAGGCCATTTAGCAGAAAGACAAAAATAGTCTTACATGCCTCAATGGCTCCCGGGGCCATTGCTGCATTACTGAATTCATATTCAGAATGTTGACATTAATTGGCAGTTAAACCCAGCATTTTCTTTTTTTTTTTTTTTTTTTTTTTGAGACGGAGTTTTGCTCTTGTCGCCCAGGCTGGAGTGCAATGGCATGATCTTCACTCACTGCAACCTCCGCCTCCTGGGTTCAAGGGATTCTCCTGCCTCAGCCTCCAGAGTAGCTGGGACTACAGGCCCCTACCACCATGCCCAGCTAATTTTTGTATTTTTGGTAGAAACAGGGTTTCCTGACCTCTGATGATCCACCCGCCTCAGCCTCCCAAAGTGTTGGGATTACAGGCTGAGCCATCACACCCGGCCAAACTCAGCATTTTCAAAAGTCAAGGAAGCATTAACATATTTTAGAAATAATTTCATTTAAAATAAATTTCAGAACTCTGTATTATTTTTGCAATTTTTCTATAAATCTAAAACTATTCTAAAATTTAAAGGTTTCTATTTTAAAAAAAATAAATTTGCGTCTTCTAGTAAGACCAGGCAGTTCCTCCTATAGGATCAACTCTGCCTATCATAACAGCTATAACTTCCAGACAAAAACAACCACCTGAAGGCACTGGAGAGTGACAAAAGCAGGCAAATATTGGAAGGGAGTTGGCACTTGGAGGAAGGGAACTGCACGGGACAAGTTTCCCCAATTTTTATCTTTTAGCTTTGCACCATGCAGGGCAGCTAAAACTCCAATGGAAAATTCACAGTTCTGCTGACTTTAAAAGCCAAAAAACAGTCTAGAGCAACCATCACCACTGCAGAGAAAATAAAGTAAGACACCATTAAAAAGAGAGAGAGAGACAGAGAGAGAGAACCAGCACAGGTGAGCCCTAAAATCTGCATAAATCTGTCTAAATCTCTCGCTGATCCGTGAAACACACATACACAGAGCAGGCTCCAAGTAGGCCAGCTAAGAGAACTGAACTGAAATGTACGCTGCCACCTACTATGAGGGGACAGTTTTGCAGCTTGAATTCAGCTAAGTTAATCAATTGCCTGCTTTAGAAAAGAAAATCAATGCTCTTAAGAGGGGCATGACAAAATTTATATATATAAATTATCATTTATCATTTGTAATATCCAGAATATAATCTAAAATTACTCCCTATAAGAAGAAATGGAAAAACCTGACCCATTCTCAAGAAAAAAAAAAAAAATAGTCATCAAGGAGACCACCCTAAGATGACCCAGATTCTACAGTTTGCAGTCAAGGATTTTAAAGCAGTTATGGTAACTATGTTCAAATACCGAAAGAAAAATATGCTCATAATAAAGGAAGATAGGAAATCTCAGTAGGGAAAGAAATCACACACAAAAATGTAAATTCTAGAACTAAAAACTACAATATCTAAATTATTTTTTCAAATTACTAGATTGGCTTAACGGTAGAATAAAGAAGGAAAAGAAAAGAGAAAGAGAGAAAGGAAAGAAAGAAAAGAAAGGAAAGAAAGAAAGAAAAAGAAAGAGAGAGAAAGAAAGAAAGAAAGAGAAAAGAGAGAAGAAAAAGGTCTGTGAACATGAAGACAGAACCAAGAAATTATTCAATTTGAAGAACAGAAAAAAAAGAGCCCCAAAGACCTACGGGAAAATACTAAAACATTTATATTTTAGAGTTCCAGAAGGAGATAATGAGGAAAAAAATATTTCAAGAAATAACAGCCAAAATTTTCCCAAATAAAGACAGATTTACAAATTCAAGTTTCACGAACATCAAGCAGATTCAATATTAAATAATGCCATACCTAAGTATATCATAATTGAAATAGTGAAAAGCAAAAAAAAAAAAAAAACAAAACAGAAAAAAAGAAAGGAAGAAAAAGAAAATCTTCACGGTAGCTAGAAAAAAAACACACTGCATACAAGGAAATAATAATTTGAATGACTGTTGAATTATCATTTGGAGTAATGGAGGCCAGAAAACATGGAACGACTTTTTTTTTTTTTTTTGAGATGGAGTCTCACTCTGTCACCCAGGCTGGAGTACAGTGGCGTGATCTAGGCTCACTGCAACCTGTGCCTCCTGGGTTCAAGCGTTTCTCCCGCCTCAGCCGCCCCAGTAGCTGGGATTACAGGCATGCGCCACTACATCCAGCTAATTTTTGTATTTTTAGTAAAGTCAGGGTTTCACCATGTTGGCCAGGCTGGTCTTGAATTCTTGACCTCAGGTGATCCACCCACCTTGGCCTCTCAAAGTGCTGTGATTATAGGCATGAGCCACCGCCCTCAGTCCTTTTTTTTTTTTTTTTAGACAAGGTCTCGCTCTGTTGCCTAAGCTGAAGCACAGCTCTCACTGCAGCCTCGATCTCCACGGATCAAGCCATCCTCCCACCTCAGCCTCCCAAGTAGCTGGGACTAGGCACCTGCCACCATGTCCAGCTATTTTTTCAATTTTTTGTAGAGACAGGGTCTCACTACGTTGCCCAAGATGGTCTCAAACTCCTGGGCTCAAGAGATCTCCCACTTCAGCCTCCCAAAGTGCTGAGATTACAGGCATGAGCCACCATGCCTACTCAAGAACATTTTTTTAAATGCCAAAAGAATAACAAGAACAACAATAAAAATCAACTCAAAATTCTATTTCCAACAAAACCATCTTTAAATAATGGAAGAGAAGTCAAGGCATTTTCAGATACAACTATTTAGAATGTGAAAGTCTGGCATTAAATGACTTAATTTCAGAAACACAGAACACTAATTTGTTTTTATTATATTAAGCCATGATTATTTTATTTAAAAAAGAAGTTACTTAGCTGGGCGCAGTGGCTCACGCCTGTAATCCCAACACTTTGGGAGGCTGAGGCAGGCGGATTGCCTGAGCTCAGGAGTTTAAGACCAGCCTGGGCAACACAGTGAAACCCCGTCTCTATTAAAAATACAAAAGAAATCAGCCAGGCGTCACAGTGTGCACCTGTAGTCCCAGCTACTCGGGAGGCTGAGGCAGGAGAATTGTTTGACTCCCAGAGGCAGAGGTTGCAGTGAGCCGAGATCGCACCACTGCACTCCAGCCAGGGCCACAGAGCGAGACTCCATTTCTACAAAAAAAAAATAAAATTAAAATTAAAATTAAAAAAGAAACATGCTCCTTTATAATTATTCTCACTTCGGTTACATGAAAAAAAGTGCATCTCTGGCTGGGTGCAATGGCTCACACCTGTAATCCCAACACTCTGGGAAGCCAAGATGGGAGGATCACTTGAAGCTGGGAGTTTTGAGACCAGCCTGGACAACATAGTGAGACCTCATCTCTATGAAAAATAAAAAAATTAGCCAGATATGGTAGTACACACCTTTAGTCCTAGCTACTCAGAAGGGTTAAGCAGGAAGA
>NC_072444.2:12862500-12987500 GCF_028878055.3 Symphalangus syndactylus
TCTCCTAGGCTCAGGCAATCCTCCTGCTTCAGCCCCACTAGTAGTTGAGACCACAGGCATGTGCCACCATGCCCAGCTATTTTTGTTTTAATTATCATTAAACAAATGATAGAGATTATATCTACCAATTACAGACATGCTAAAGTTATCTTTTTTTTTTTTTTTTTTTTTTGGTGAGACAGTGTCTCTCTCTGTCGCCCAGGCTGGAGTGCAGTGGCACAATCTCGGCTCACTGCAGCCTCCACCTCCTGGGTTCAAGTGATTCTTCTGCCTTAGCCTCCCGAGTAGCTGGGACTACAGGCACATGCCACCATGCCTCCTAATTTTTGTATTATGAGTAGAGATGGGGTTTCACCATGTTGGCCAGGCTGGTCTCGAACTCCTGACTAACCGCCTCAGCCTCCCAAAGTACTGGGATTACAGGCGTGAGCCACCGCGCCCCGCCGACATGCTAATGTTTTAAGCTTTATCATCCCATTGTGGTATAAGATGAAAAAGTCTAAAAACAATAATCTTAGAGTCTAGAAAAATTAGGAGACTTCGTTTTTACTCCTAAAAATTACTAAATATAAAACCTGTAGATCTACACTATCTCAACTTCTTCCAGACAAATTAAATAAAAAGAGCTTAATCTCTTCTTCTCTTTAAGAGAAATGTAGATGTGTTAAAAATATAAGCACGTCTACATTTCCTTTAAAGAAAGCATTAGATAAAGGCTAGTTAATATATGACCTGTTCAACTGTAAAGGTGAATACCACAAAAATCAAGAAATAGTGAAATTTGGTAGCACAGGAAGCCAAAATCCATAATTCAAAAGTACTTTTACCCAGCACTTTGGGAGGCCACCACAAGGGGATTACTTGAGTTCAGGAATTTGGGACCAACCTGGGCAACACGGCAAGATCCCCATATCTTAAAAAAATGAAAATTTTGGCTGGGCGTGGTGGCTCATACCTGTAATCCCAACATTTTGGGAGGCCAAGGAGGGCGGATCACCTCATGTCAGGAGTCCAAGACCAGCCTGACCAATATGGAGAAACCCTGTCTCTACTAAAAATACAAAAATTAGCCAAGCGTGGTGGCAAGCGCCTGTAATCCCAGCTACTCGGGAGGCTGAGGCAGGAGAACTGCTTGAACCCGGGAGGCAGAGGTTGTAGTTAGCCGAGATCATGCCACTGCACTCCAGCCTGGGCGACACAGCGGAACTCCATGTCAAAAAAAAATATATATATGTATTATTTTAATTTAAAAATTTTAATTAAGAGTATTTGTACAGAACCAATTAAGATCCTATGTCATAGATTATTCCTCTTTACTTCTTTTGTGCTTTCACATTAAAAAAAAAGAGAGAGAGGAAAAAAAGAAAAACATTCTCACTAGTAATGGACTCTCAAGCTTTAGCTACAAGTCCAGAAACAGCTGCTGAGGCCGACGGACTAAGATGGCAGAGTCCAATCTGACTGTCCTTTAGTTACCTAGTAAGTGTCAACAGGATCAGAGTTCACTGAAGTTAATTCAAGAGCAAATTCAAGCTTAACCTTGAACTTTTTTTGTACTAACCCTGCTCTTTTGATAAAGAATGAAAAGTTCCCACCTGGTGGTAGTGGCAGTCCGGCAGATGCTTCTAATCCTGGAGGTTGAAAACACATATGGTATATTGAATATATAAACTAACCACAGGCCAAGCCAACATGGTCTTAATTCTACATTCCTAAAGGCAAAGTAGTAAGCAAACAAGGCTTACCATGAGTTAGACTCTAAGGGCTTTTCTTATATTAACTCTTATAATCTTTACAAAAGCCCAAGATTACCCCAGTGAGGACACCAAGGCAACTAGTGAAGGGTAGAACTAGGATTCAAACACAGGTCACATGGCTTGGGAGTCCACACTCTTAGCCACTACATCAAGCTTGTCCAACCTGAGGTCTGTGGGCCACATGTGGCCCAGGACCGCTTTGAATGAAGCCCAACACAAATCCATAAACTTTCTTAAAACATTATAAGGTTTTTTTGCTTTTTCTTTCTTTTTTTTTTTTTTTTTTTTTTTTTAGCTCATCAGCTATTGTTAGTGTATTTTTTGTGTGGCCCAAGACAATTCTTCTTCTTCCAGTGTGGCCCAGGGAAGCCAAAAGATTGGACACTGCATACTCTAACAACATAACACTAAAGATCCAGTCTTCCATTATGATGACTCAATTGCCTACTTGAAATATTAATTCTAATGATCTTCAACTGCAAAAGAAACTATTTCAGCACCTAGATAGAAATAGAGGTGTGGTGGCTCACACCTATAATCCCAGCACTTCGGGAGGGCAAGGTGGGCGGATCACTTGACGCCAGGAGTTCAAGACTAGCCTGGCCAACATAGCGAAACTCTGTCTCTACTGAAAATACAAAAAAATTAGCCAGTTGCAGTGGCACGTGTCTGTAGTCCCAGCTACTAAGGAAGCTGAGGCACAAGAATCACTTGAGCCCAGGAGACGGAGGTTGCAGTGAGCTGAGATTGTGCCACTGCACTCCAGCCTGGGTGACAGAGTGAGACCCCGTCTCAAAAAAACAAAACAAAACAAAACAAAACAAAAACAACACTCTGGGCAACATAGCAAGACCTGATATCTAAAAAAAAGAAAAAAGGTACAGTGGCTCATGCCTATAATCCTAGCACTTTGGAAGGCCAAGATAGGTGGATCATTTGAGGTCAGGATTTCAAAATCAGCCTCGCCAACATGGTGAAACCCTGTCTCTATTAAAAACACAGGCCGGGCGTGGTGGCTCACACCTGTAATCCCAGGACTTTGGGAGCCAAGGTGGGTGGAACAGGAGGTCAAGAGATCGAGACCATCCTAGCCAACATGGTGTAACCCTGTCTCCACTAAAAATACAAAAATTAGCTGGGCGTGGTGGCACACCTATAGTCCCAACTACTCAGGAAGCTGAGTCAGGAGAATAGCTTGAACCCAGGAGGCGGAGGCTGCTGCAGTGAGCTGAGATCGCGCCACTGCACTCCATCCTGGCAACAGAGCGAGACTCCATCTCAAAAGAAAAAAAATTTTAATTTAAAATTTAAAAAATGTTTAAAAATTAGCCGGGTGTGATGGTGGGCGCCTGTAATCCCAGCTAGTTGGGAGGCTGAGGGAGGAGGATTGCTTGAACCCAGAAAGTGGAGGTTGCAGTGAGCCAAGATGGAGTCACTGCTCTCCAGCCTAGGTGACAGAGCAAGACTCTGTCAAGAAAGAAAGAAAGAAAGGAAAGAAAAGAAAGAGAGAGAGAGAGAGAGAGAGAGAAAGAGAGAAAGAGAAAGAGAGAAAGAGAGAAAGAGAGAAAGAGAGAAAGAAAGAAAGAAAGAAAGAAAGAAAGAAAGAAAGAAAAGAAAAGAAAGAAAGAAAAAAGAAGGAAAGAAAAATACAAATGATACTTCAAGTAAACAATCATCCCTGGCTCTGATTTTGGGATCTATGATCTCAAATATTTCAAAAGATATAAAAAACTTTTTACGTGCAACACTGAGGCAACAGTATAATCTAACACAGGGGTTCCTGCTGAGTCATCAGGACAATAGCTGCTCTCAACACTCCTAATCTTAATGGCTATCAAGCCACATGCTCAGGGTCAAAACATAGTTGCAGACTCTCCCTTAAATCTTTTTTACTTTGCAAGGAAAAACAAATCTGTTTATTTCAATCTAAAATATGAACTGAGCCCAGTCATTTGCATCACCCTCTCGACCTATTTCTCTGGCTTCTTGTTAGGCATTTGCTTTTTCCCAATCCTGTGATCTTTTATTTCTTCTTTTCCTCCCAACCTCCTCTGAAATTAAGCCTGTGCACGGAAAAAATAAAAGCTTCTATATATTCCTTCAGCAAACATTTTATTGAGTAACAATCAAATGAGTTAACATTTCATAGATGTAATGTAGTTAACACAGTGCCTGGCACATAGAAAGCACTCCATAAGTGTATATATTATTTCAATTAAATATGAAATGCTTTTCCATATATACTTCTTCTATCTCATGCATTTAAGAAATCCAACAGAAAACCAAGTCAATGGGAACAGTATCTATTCTAAATATAGGAAAACCAGGTCTTCCTAGAAGTGAAAAGGCCTCCCAGTCAGTGAGTTACAATAACTCCAGCAGAAAATATTATCCTATCTAAGATAATGGTGTATAGTACGCCCTCCTTATAGCTCATGCATTACTGACACCTGAGGGTACATTTTCTCGCTTCCCAGAGCTTAGAGCAGCTCCTAGTAGGCACTTAGTAAAAGACATGTTTAATGAAAGATTTTTTAAATTTGTAGTCTCTGTATTTACCAAAAAACCACCACCACCACCACCACCAACAACAACAACAAACCTGCAGTGAGAGAGAGTTAAAACACAAAGTAAATAAAAAGGAATTTAGGGCTTTAGTGGTGAATCTCAAATTTGCTTGAAAGATTATTTTTAATAAAAGACAAAAAAATCAATTTTGGCAGGAATCCAGATGCCCTTCTGTGAAATGCCAGAAGATACCAGAGTATGATTTTTTTTTTTTTTTTCCTTGAGATAGGGTCTTGCTCTGTCTCCCAGGGTGGAGTAAAGTAGCACCATCTTGGCTCACCACAAACGTCGTCTCCCGGGCTCAAGCAATCCTCCCACCTCAGCCTCCCAAGTAGCTGGGACCATAGGCATGTGCTTCAATACACAGCTAATTTTTGCATTTTTTGTGGAGACAGGGTTTCACCATGTTGTCCAGGCTGGAAACCCAATCCACCTGCCTCGCCTCCCAAAGTGCTGGGATTACAAGTGTGAGCCTCGGCCAGGCGTGGTGGCTCACGCCTGTAATCCCAGCACTTTGGGAGGCCAAGGCAGGCGGATCACCTGAGGTTGGGAGTTCGGGACCACCCTGACCAACATGGAGAAACCCCATCTCTACTAAAAATACAAAATTAGCCAGGTGTGGTGGCACATGCCTGTAATCACAGCTACTTGAGAGGCTGAGGCAGGAGAATCGCTTGAACCTGGGAGGTGGAGGTTGCGGTGAGCCGGAGATTGTGCAATTGCACTCCAGCCTGGGCAACAACTACCCGCCAAACAGTGCTGCTAAGCAGATGATCCTTTTCCAAAGCACAGCACTTATAAAGAATATTTTTAGCCAACTATAATTTATTAGCAGTAGGTTAAGGTCTATCAACTATACTTAAGTGCATTTACTCATTCAATAAGACTTACTGAAAGCCTATTATGAGGCAGACAATCTACTAAATATTGTGGTGGATGCAAAGATGAATAAGACAAGGAATCTACTCTCCTGGAGCTTACTTTATTATAGCAAAGATAAGACATACCTGCAAAACTATCAACAAAATAGATAACCAAAGAGTCATATAAGAGGCATGAAATATGAATCTTGAAGGATTAACAAAGGGAGACACATTTAAATGGAGGTTTACAGGATTATGGAGTTTAAACAAATGGGAATGGAAGAGATGGGAAAGGTTGCTTCAGGGAAACAAGATAGCTCACATGTAAACAAAGAAGAGTTCAATTTAGCCGGACTGTAAGACCCAGGACAAGTAGGAGATAAATTTGTTCAATTAATTGGAGCTAGACTATGAAGGCCATAGACTTGAATGCCAGACTATAGATTTGAACTTCTTTTTTTTTGAGACAGAGTCTCGCTCTGTGGTGGAGTGCAGTGGCATGACTTCAATTCACTGCAACCTCCGCCTCCCAGGTTCAGGTGATTCTCTTGCCTCAGCCTCCCAAGTAGCTGGGACTACAAGCATGCGCCACAACGCCCGGCTAATACTTGTATTTTCAATAGAGACGGGGTTTCTCCATATTAGTCATGCTGGTCTCGAACTCCCGACTTCAGGTCATCTGCCCACCAGCCTCCCAAAGTGCTGGGATTACAGGAGTGAGCCAGCATGCCCAGCCAATTCTTTCTTTAGTAGAGAGCAACAAAATGGTTTTTGCACTTGCAGAGTGTGGGGGTCAGGAAATGGAAGAACCTGTCTTAGCTGGATCTTCAAAAAAACATAGCGTTGGACAGTCTGGCTTATACAAAGATGAAGAACAAAATCTCTTCCTCACAGAGTTTACTTGGCCTCAAGTAAAGAAGTCGGGGGGAAAGTTTATGAAAATTCATACAAAGAAGCAATACATACCACTGAGGGGGACCTAGTGGAATAGGTGGCCATTTGGGAGATTCCTTGAAGGACATCCATTAAACCATGTCTGTTTAATTTTCCACCTTTTTCTCTAATAAATCAGCATTCAACCCAGCTCTTACAGCTTATACTTTTTAAAGCCTTCCCTTCATATGTATCCCCCTTTACAGCTATCATCCTGTCTCTTCTACATAGCCAAGTTTCTTGTTAGAGTTGGCTTTATACACTGACTCCAGTCTCTTACTTCCTATTTCATTCTTCTACCCGCTGTATTATGACTTCCCCACCACCACTACTCCACCAAAGCGGTTACTACTAAGGTTGCCAGTAACTTCCAGGGTGTTAAATCCAACAAACACTCAGCTTGATACAACTGGTCACTCCCTCCTTACAAACCTCTCCCAGCTTCTTCCTACCTCACTCTAGTAGTTTTCCTCTCATCACTCACTACTGTTCTCCCACAGTTCCTCTTTGTTCTCCTTGTCTAGCTTCTCCTCCATTATCCAACCTCTAGTTTAGAGTTCTTCAGAACTTGCTTCTAGGCATTTTCCTTACTCTTTACTCATCCACACAATGATCTCATACACTTGTTTTTTTCTTTAGAGACAGTCTCACTCCGTCATCTGGCAGTGCAGTGGCATGATCATATCTCACTGTAGCCTCTAACTCCTAGGTTCAAGTGATCCTTCCTGCCTCAGCCTCCTGAAGTAGCTAGGACTATAGGCATATGACATCACGCCCAGCTGATTTTTTATTTTTATTTTTGCAGGGATGGGGTCTTGCTATGTTGCCCAGACTGGTCAAAAACTCCTGGCCTCAAGCAAATCTTCCACCTCAGCCTTCCATAGTGCTGGGATTATAGGTGTGAGCTACCACATCCAGCCTCATACACTTTAAATACCAAATATTATATGTGTGTGTATGTCATATATACATATATGTCATCAAGTATGACATATATATGTCATCAAGTCCCAAATGTCTCTATCCTGCCTAGACTTCTTTCTGAACAGATCTGTATATCCAACTTTCTACCAACATCTCCATTTGACATCTCAGCCATCTTACACTCAACAAGTCAAAACTTGAACTCTGTCTGCTCCTCCTCCCTCTCCATGAACAGCAACTCTTGACCAGTGACTCTAATTACAAACCCAAGTCATTTCTCACACTTTTCTCTCTCACATACCTCCTTATATATCTTCCTATTGACACTACTTCCAAAATCTATCTCAAATCCATTCTCTTCTCTCCATCACCTCCCTAATCCAAGTCACCATCACCTTTCTTGATTGCAATGGCCTCCAAATAGTTGTCCTTATTGCCACTCTTGCCTCCCTTAAATTCATTTTCCACAGAGCCAGGCTACTCATCTTAAGATGTAACTCTAATTCTGAAGCTCCCTCACTTAAACCCATCTGAGAACTGCCATTTCTACTAAGGACAAAATTCACATGATATACAAGGCCCTCCATGATGTGGCCCCTGTCAATCCCTCACTCTACTGCTCACTTTTGTTCTCTATTTTCCAGTCACACCCTTAATTGACTATTTCCAGCCTTTACACATGCTGATTCCTTCAACCTAGAATGCTTTTCCCCTCATTCTAAATACTACTCATCCTACATGTCATTTTCTCAGAAAAGCTCTCACTGAGCCTCCATCTAAATTGGGTTTCCTGTCATTCTTGGGTCCTGTCATTCTTTCTCAAGTTGCCCTGTTCTTTTCTTTGATATAATAACGTACTGTCCTTATTTATATGTTTCTTTAACATATGCCTCTCCAAGTAGACAATAGGTTTTATGAGGTATTAACAAATTTGAATTTAACATGTCAAAAAACTAAACTCCTGATCTCCTCCCCATTAGAATTAGCCCTTCCCACGGCCTTTTCCACCTCAGTTAATGACAACTCCATCATTCTGGTTGTTCAGAACAAAAATCTCAGAATCATCTTCAACTCCTTTCTCTCACATTCCACATCCAGTCCATCAGGAAATTCTGTTGTCTACATCTTAGAAATATATCCAGAATCCAGCAACTTCCCACCTTATTCCAAGCCACCATCATCTTGTGCCCGGATTACTGGAAAAGTCACCTCTAATTAGTCTCCCTGCTTCTGACCTTGCCTTCCTAATTGTCATTCTCCACAGGGATAACGGAATGCCCCGTTAAACTGAAAATAGCACCCCCTATCATTGTCAATACTCCTTAACCTACTTCAAAAAATTTCCTTAACCTACTTCATTTTCTTCACAGCATTTAATCACCAGCATTTATCGTTTGCCTCCCTCAACTGAATATGACTGCCATAATGACGGGAACTTTGTTCACTGGGTGCATCCAAGCACCTAGAACACTGTCTTAATAGTTGTTAAATGAATGAAAGAAGAACAGATATTATTCTGGCAAGCAGAAACTGGGGGCAGGGAGAGGGTGGAAAAGCCAAAAGTATATCAAGTGAAAGAAATACCAGCAAAAGTCTTCCATGAAGGCAGAGAAGTGCAGGGCATGTTTAAGACCAATCTAGATAGAATATGAGGCATATCTGCAGCTGCAGTGGGGTTAAGAGTGGAAATACAAGTTAGATCAATGCCAGATCAAAGATTTTGTATCTAATTCAATAAACAACTAGGGAAACTAAGATCTATTTAAGATTTTCTCTTTTTTTTTTTTTTTTTGAGACGGAGTCTCCCTCTGTCACTGGAGTGCAGTGGTGCAATCTAGGCTCACTGCAACCTCTGCCTCCCAGGTTCAAGCGATTCTCCTACCTCAGCCTCCCAAGTAGCTGAGATTACAGGCACCCGCTACCATGCCTGGCTAATTTTTTGTAGTCTTAGTAGAGACGGGGTTTCCCCATGTTGGCCAGGCTGGTCTCAAACTCCTGACCTCAGCTGATCCACCTGCCTCAGCCTCCCAAAGTGCTGGGGTTACAGGCATGAGCCACCACATCTGGCCCCTATTTAAAATTTGAGGCAAGAAGTATCCATTTTATTTTAGATAGATCAAAATTAGCAGATATAACACGCAACTAATTATTGAGGGAAAAGATAAAAGTTTGTTTTGGTTTGGTTTTTTTGGAGACACGGTCTCACTCTGTGGCCCAGGCTGGAGTGCAGTGACACGATTATGGATTACTACTCACTGTGGCCTCAACCTCCCAAGGTTCAGGTGATCCTCCTGCCTCAGCCCGCAAGCAACTGGCAATACAGGCACGCGCCACCACACCCAGATTTTTGTGTTTTTGCAAAACACAAAAAGATAGGGTTTCACCACGTTGCAGAGGCTGGTCTTGAACTCCTGGACTCAAGCGATCCACCCACCTTGGCCTCCCAAAATGCTGGGATGACAGGTGTGAGTCACCATGCCTGGTCAAAAGTTTCTTTAAACAACTGATAATTAGCAGTGTAATAGATAAAGTAATACTAGCAACCCTTAAACTGTTAGAATACAACACAAACATTTAACTCATCTCTAAATCAATTATCTCATTTAATTTCCCACTTAAATCATTTCTTAAGCTTTTATTTCAGATAGAATAAAAAAGTGCATGAGACAAAAAAAAAAAGTCACGTATTGTATAGGAAAAAGATGGTGCTAAGAACCTACCACCATCGACCATGGCTCATTTACTCACCATCTGACTGTCTACTTGGTTATAATGAGAGCTCCTTGAAGACAAGGGGCTCATTCTTACTCCTTTACCTCTCCAGCACTTAGTGCATGGAAAGTATTCAATTAATGTTTGCTTCTGTTATGATCCCCTATACTGTGCTCAACTGTTCCTAGGCAAAGACTGGTTTCTTATTATACTTGAACTATAAAATGAACATATCTTACCTATTACATAGATATTGAAGGAAGAAATTAATACTGAAAAATAACTTTCATTTTTAGAATAGATTTCTCCTAAAAAGCACAAGAGGAGGATCTACCTTCAAACCATTTAATCAATATCCATTCTAGGTGATGGCACATTTCATGTTATACTTTCATGACCTGCTTTCTTCCACCAAAGATCATATGTTCTAAGGAAGATATAGGCAAAATCTGAGTTTCTTTTTTTTTTTTTTTTTTGAGACGGAGTCTCGCTCTGTCTCCCAGGCTGGAGTGCAGTGGCACCATCTCGGCTCACTGCAAGCTTCGCCTCCCGGGTTCACGCCATTCTCCTGCCTCAGCCTCTCCCAGTAGCTGGGACTACAGGCGCCCGCCACCACGCCCGGCTAATTTTTTTTGTATTTTTAGTAGAGACGGGGTTTCACCGTGGTCTCGATCTCCTGACCTCGTGATCCGCCCGCCTCGGCCTCCCAAAGTGCTGGGATTAACAAGCGTGAGCCACCGCGCCCGGCAAAATCTGAGTTTCTTTTATAAAACCTAAATAAATTTTCTTTAAACCAACTCAACACACGTTACATATCAGATCAGCCCTCATTCTTCACTCATTCAAGTATTCTGTCAGGAAGAGCATTAAAATATTATATATAAATTCTCAATAATTCATGCAGGCAAAAATAAAAAAATAAAAATAAATAAATAATAATTCATGCAAACTTATAAAAAAAAGACTAAGGGCCGGGCACGGTGGCTCATGCCTGTAATCCCAGAACTTTGGGGAGGCCAAGGCGGGCAGATCACCAGAGGTCAGGAGTTCAAGATCAGCCCGGCGAACAATGGCGAAACCCTGTCTCTACTAAAAATACAAAAATAAGCCGGGCATGGTGGTACATGTCTCTAGTCCCAGCTACTCGGGAGGCTGAGGAAAGAGAATCACTTGAACCAGGAGGTGGAGGTTGCAGTGAGCCGAGATCGCACCAGTGCACCCCAGCCTGGGCGACAGAGTGAGACTCTGCCTCAAAAAAAAAAAAATAATCTGGGTGTGGTGGCAGGCGCCTGTAATCCCAGCTATTTGGGAGGCTAAGGCAGGAGAATCGCTTGAACCCGGGAGGCAGAGGTTGCAGTGAGCTGAGATTGAACCACTGCACTCCAGCTGGGGAGAAAGAACGAGGGAAAAAAAAAAAAAAAAGACTAGGACATAAAATAAAAACAACTGTTTCTAGTTAAGGGGTTGTAAGTAATTTTTACTTTATTTATGCTTTTCTATTGTTTTCTAAGTTGTCTAGAGTAAATACATATAGCTTTTATAACTGAAAAAAAGACACTTTTTTAAAAAGAGCATAATACACACAATGAATATACTAGAAAGCAGAAGGAAATGACATTACCTTTTCAAACTTAGGACCAATATTTAAACTAAAACAGAGAACGGCTAAATAGGGCTGGGCATGGTGGCTCACGCCTGTAATCCCAGCACTTTGAGAGGCTGAGGTGGGAGAATTGCTTGTGCCCTGGAGTTTGAGACCAGCCTGGGCAACACTGAGAAACCCCATCTCTACAAAAAGCAGCCAAGCACGGTGGCGCATGCCTGTGGTCCCAGCTACTTGGAAGGCCGATGAGCCCAGGAGGTTGGGGTTGCAGTGATTGCACCAGTGCACTCCAGCCTGGGCCACAGAGCAAGACTGTCTCAAAAAAAAAAAAGAAAAAAGAAAAGAAAAGACAAAAGAAGAGAAGAAAAAGAAAAAATTTCATTTCAGTCTTGGGTGCATGTTATGGTCAAGGCTTAAATTTAATTTCTTAAGTCTAATCACCTTCTTTTTTTCCTGATTAGTCTGTTTTCACAGCTACCACTTTTTCTGTTTTCCTAGGTAGCACAATAATCTAGTTTGGTTCACCTTTAGTTTTTTTGTAGAGACAGGGTCTCACTATGTTGCTCAGGCTGGTCTCGAACTCCTGGGCTCAAATGATCCTCCTGCCCCAGCCTCCCAAAGTGCTGGGGTTACAGGCATGTGCCACCACGCCTGGTCCATCTTTAGTTTTTAATGAATATTCACTCTTGTAATCCACCACCTGTTCTCTACTTCCAAAATAAAGTAACTGGTTGCTAGCATAAGAAAACATGCAGAGAATTCACAAATCCTTAAAAGTTCTTAAGGCCAGGTGTAGTGGCTCATGCCTGTAATCCCAGCACTTTGGGAGGCCAAGGCAGGCAGATCACCTAAGGTCAAGAGTTCAAGATCAGCCTACCCAACATGGTGAAACCCCGTCTCTACTAAAAATACAAAAACTAGGCCAGGCGCGGTGGCTCACGCCTGTAATCCCAGCACTTTGGGAGGCCGAGGCAGGTGGATCACCTGAGGTCCAGAGTTACAGACCAGCCTGACCAACATGGAGAAACCCCGTCTCTACTAAAAATACAAAATTAGGTGGATGTGGTGGTGCATGCCTATAATCTCAGCTACTTGGGAGGCTGAGGCAGGAGAATTGCTTGAACCTAGGAGGCGGAGGTTGCGGTGAACAGAGATCGTGCCATTGCACTCCAGCCTGGGAAACAAGAGCGAAACTCCACCTCAAATAAAAAAAAAAAAAACTAGCCAGGCATGGTGGTGGGTGTCTATAATCCCAGCTACTCAGGAGGCTGAGGCAGGAGAATCGCTTGAACCCGAGAGGTGGACGTTGCAGTGAGCCAAGATCACGCCACTACACTCCAGCCTAGGCGACAGAGTGAGACTCCATTTCAAAAAAAAAAAAAAAAAAGTTCTTAATTACCTCAGCTTTCATCTGATTGTTTGGTTTTGTATTCTCCAATATTTGCTCAGATTCTCTTTTTTCTTCTCCCACATACACAAATAAATAGCTATGCTGCACAGTGGTAAAATTCAATACTTAAGTTATTACAGGTGATCGACATTTTTACAACTATATTATAATGAGAACTAAATCTTTTCATAAGAATGAATTACTCACATGTAAGCTGGAAGTAATAATTTTGTTACAAAAAAAAGAGAAAGAAAACCTGTCATACTCCTAGTTTATTTCAGCTTCAAGAAACAGCTTGTATTTCAACTTCAAGAAAAGCAAAGAAACCTATGAAAGGATGCTTAAAGGTACAAAATATATGCATGTTGAGCTCAGGTCCATTCCTGGCCCTGGTTCTAATAGTTACTTTTTCAAAATGTTAATGTTAGCAGGGCACGGTGGCTCACGCCTGTAATTCCAGCACTTTGGGAGGCTGAGGCAGGCGGATCACGAGGTCAAGAGATCGAGACCATCCTGGCCAACATGGTGAAACCCCATCTCTACTAAAAAATACAAAAAATTAGCTGGGCATGGTGGCACGTGCCTGTAGTCCCAGCTACTTGGGAGGCTGAGGCAGGAGAATCGCTTGAAACCAGGAGGCGGAGGTTGCAGTGAGCCGAGATCGCACCACTGCACTCCAGCCTGAGCAACAAGAGCAAAACTCCATCTCAAAAAAAAAAAAAAAAAAGTTAAAATTTAAGATACTCCTAGTCTACATTTGATACAATTTTCAAATACAGTCTTATTTATCTGCATGAAGTTGTCACTTTCATAAATTAGACTAATACATTATCCTGGTTTTTTTTTTTTCTTTTTTTAATTTTGTTTTTTGTGGTTTTATTTCAAATAAAGGAAGAAACAGAAACCATATAAGGCTAATTATATGGATAGTTCTTTTCTTTTTTTTTTTTTTTTTTTTTTAAGAGATAGGCTTTCCATCTGTCACTCAGGCCAGAGTGCAGTGGCACAATCATAGCTCACTGCAGCCTTGAACTTCTAGGCTTAAGTGATCCTCTGGCCTCAGCCTGCCAAAACTAGGTCTAGAAGCACTCACCACCACCACACCAGACTAATTTTTTTTTTTGAGACAGAGTCTCACTCTGTCGCCCAGGCTGGAGTGCAGTGGTGTGATCTTAGCTCACTGCAACCTCCGCCTCCCGGGTTCAAGAGATTCTCCTGCCTCTGCCTCCTGAGTAGCTGGGATTACAGACGTGCACCATCATGCCTAGCTAATTTTTATATTTTTAGTAGAGACGGGGCCAGGAGTGGTAGCTCATGCCTGTAATCCCAGTACTTTGGGAGGCCAAGGCAGGCAGATCATGAGGTCAGGAGTTCAAGACAAGCCTGAACAACATGGTGAAACCCCATCTCTACTAAAAATACAAAAATTTAGTTTTTATAGAGATGAGGTCTCACTATTTTGCCCAGGTGCCCACCACCATGCCCAGCTAACTTTTGTATTTTTAGTAGAGACAGGGATTCACCATGTTGGCCAGGCTGGCCTCGAACTCCTGACCTCAGGCGATCCGCCCACCTTGGTCTCCCAAAGTGCTGGGATTACAGGTATGAGCCACCGCAGAGGGCCTATAATTGTTATTTCTTATTTTTTACACCAATATCTAGAACTGACCACTGAGAGATAAGAGGCAAGTCTCGAAATAGACAATATAATTAAAAGCCACAAGAAAATTCACCAGCTGATGCCCTAAATTACATTTACATGTCTTAAATCATCCTTGGACAATAGGTAACCATGACCTAATGTTATTTTCCTTCAGAAAGTCCCTTTCCATTCCCTATACAAGCGTCTAAAATGGGCAAACCCATCCTAGCTTACTCCTTTACTTGACCAAAATCTTAACTCATGCCTTAATCACACTTCCCATCCTGCCTAACACATTTTCCTTTTATGGACTCACAATTCCCTATTCAGGGGACATCGGAACACAGAGGCTCCACAGCTCTAATGAAACAGGAAGCGGGAAAGGATGGCTCACCATCCTTACTTACTGGCTTCTAGGCACCTCTGCAGGCATCTTCCCAAACCAACTGTGACTTTTCGTGACAGCCAGGTTCTTCTCCCAATTGCCTCTTTCCTATCATTATTCATACTCTGTTAAGCTTTTCGTGTACTCAGTCTCCTAGGCTCAAAGCCTCCTGCCTCTTCCCCATTCTAGGCTCCTTTCTCACAGGTTTTTACATTAAACCAAAATCATCAACTTTGGCCTTTGCCAAAAGTAGCATTGTTAGGTCTTCAGGAACAGCTCAGGCAAAAAGTTAAAATAATAGGTTTTCATTAACTTGATACTTTACATTCATTTCTGTCTCCTGAATTTTCCCCCCGGAAACCTCAAATGAATGGCAAATCAATTAGATTCAAGGTAATATTGTCTGAATATTGAGTTAGCTTTTGTTAATTACCAGAACAAAGTTTTCAGCATCATTTCCTATAGAAAATTTCATTTTTTTCTGTTTGAAAAAACAAAGACAGGGGGAAGTTTGAAGTCTGCCCTTGAAACAATATAAAGAATTCCCGCTTTAAACTGTCAAAACAGCCCATCTGTACAATCCATTTGCACCTTCCCAAGTGCCACTGAAAAGTTATTGGACAGCAATCCAAAAACACAGGAAAGTGTGGGGAGAATGAAAAAGGCTAGGAAAATGTATACATTAACAAAAACCCAAGTTAGGTTTTAAAAGTCTCATCCTCAACTTTTTTTTTTTTTTTGAGATGGAGTCTTGCTCTGTCGCCCAGGCTGGAGTGCAGTGGCGCAATCTCGGCTCACCGCAACCTCCACCTCCTGGGTTCATGCCATTCTCCTGCCTCAGCCTCTCCCAGTAGCTGGGACTACAGGCGCCCGCCACCACGCCCGGCTAATTTTTTTTGTATTTTTAGTAGAGACTGGGTTTCACTGTGGTCTCCATCTCCTGACCTCGTGATCTGCCCACCTCGGCCTCCCAAAGTGCTGGGATTAGAAGTGTGAGCCACCGCGCCCGGCCTCATCCTCAACATTTAAATAACTTGTCTCCTTGGCACTATAGATCTGAATCACTCCTGGTTCCTTCTTAGGTATCAATCTACCAATTGTTTCCTGCATAAGGAGCTTCCACATGATGTCAAAACTCACATTCCCATTCTTGGCTATTCCAAACCCACCTATTCATCTCCTTTTTCAAGGTCAAGTTTAAGCCTCCTTCCAACTTTCCCCACGTCTCCTAGCCCTACTTAATGTGAGCGCCACTTGACTCTTTAAGCATGGACCATCTTGTATTGTTTTCTTTCCAATAAAATTTGTAAACCTAAAGAAATTAACTGTTTAATAATTTCTTATATCTTCCATAGTACTTAACTCAGTATTAGCACTTAGTTCATGCCGGTACATTCTTTAAGTCATAGTTAATAATAACTAGAAGAGACCTTAGTGATCATCTAGCCCAAGCCCTTCTTTTATACCTTGCTTATATAAAGTATTGTTGACTCTAAGAATTCCACTATTTACTTCTTTTAGAACAGTGGTTCTTAGCCTTGGTTTATGAATTTCCAGAAAAAAAGCCTTACATTAGAATTATTTACTGTAATTTCAAGGATTTACAGAACTCCCTGATCCTACTAATAGAGCCTGCATTTAAAAATAATATACTATTAGGCTGGGCGCGGTGGCTCACGCCTGTAATCCCAGCACTTTGGGAGGCCAAGGTGGGCAGACCACGAGGTCAGGAGATCGAGATCATCCTGACCAACACGGTGAAACCCCATCTCTACTAAAAATACAAAAATTAGCTGGGCATGGTGGCACGTGCCTGTAGTCCCAGCTACTCCAGAGGCTGAGGCAGGAGAATCGCTTGAACCCAGGAGGCAGAGGTTGCAGTGAGCCAAGATTGCGCCACTGCATTCCAGTCTGGCGACAGAGCGAGACTCCGTCTCAAAAAATAATAATAAGAAGAAACTATTATCAATGACAAAAGCAGGTGTTTACTACGTGTCAAGCACTCTTCCTAAAGTTTTCCATAGGATGGTATATGGTTAGACCACACTTGCCAGCCTCTCTTGCAGATGAAGCTATGTGACTAAGTTCTCTCCAGTAGAATGTGACCGGAAGTAACAGGTAGAACTTCTGGGCTGGGGCCCTTAAGATGTGCTTCCTCCATGTTTTCCACCCCCCACTGGCAGCAGACAGTACTTGTCACCCACCAACTTTGACAATTCAGAAGAGGACAATGCTCTAGGCGTTAGTGGACAAATAAGCTAGAAAGAGCCCGGGTCCCTTAATGACTCTGAGGAGGAAAGCCACCCTAACATCTAAGACATTCTCCTGGACTGAGGAGTGAGAAATAAACTTCCATCATATTTGAACCACTGTTTGTGGGGGGATAACTTATTACAGCAACTTAAACTACCCTAACTAATATGCACAGATTAATGGTTTTAATCCCCTCAGTAACCATATAAAATTGTTATTATTATTATCCTGATATTAGAAGTTAGGAAACTGAAGCACTGAGAGCTTAAAAACTTGTCTGACATACTAGAAGCCAGATTCAAGTCAAGCAGTCTGGCTCCAGAGTCCATGCCCATTAGGAACCTCTGCCAAATATCTCAAAAGAAACAGACTCTTATGTGTTATGCCACCCCGCACCAGATTAACTTTTTACAAACACCACCCCAATCCCAGCAGCTTGGTGACTACTTGCTGACAGTGATCGTCCCAATTCACAGTGGCACAACAACAAATTTAAATTCCAGCCCATAAAACTGAACTCCGCAAAGGGATTACTTTCTGTTTTTTGATGTGATTGTTTTTGAGACAGAGTCTTGCTCTTGTCCCTCAGGCTGGAGTGCAATGGCACAATCTCAGCTCACTGCAATCTCCGCCTCCCGAGTTCAAGTGATTCTCCTGCCTCAGACTCCTGAGTAGCTGGGATTACAGGCACCCGCCACCATGCCCGGCTAATGTTTGTATTTTTAGTAGAGATGGGTTTTCGCCATGTTGGCCAGGCTGGATGGAGAAACCCCATCTCTACTACTCTCATTTGTGGTTCAAGAGTTAATACTTAGTTTTACCCAAACAAAAATCTTGGTTCCCCAAATTCTGGACATAGCCAAGAAGAAACACTAGTAAATATATAAAAGACTGGCACGGTGGCTGCCTGTAATCCCAGCACTTTGGGAGGCCGAGGCGGGTGGATCACTAGGTGAGGGTTTCAAGACCAGCCTGGCCAACATAGTGAAACCCCATCTCTACTAAAAATACAAATTAGCTCCTCGTCTCTACTAAAAATACAAAAAATTAGCTGGCCATGGTGGCGGGTGCCTGTAACCCCAGCTACTCGGGAGTCTGCGGCAGGAGAATCGCTTGAACTCGGGAGGCAGAGGTTGCAGTGAGCCAAGATCGTGCCACTGCACTCCAGCCTGAGTAACAGTGCAAGACCCCATCTCGAAAAAAAAAAAGACTGAAAGTATTAAAAGGAGAAAAAAAGAGGTGAGTAGATAAAATTACACTGGGTTTGGAGACTGGAGGCTAGAGAAAACAGGATGAAGAACCATGCTTTGATGCTCTAACCATCGGGATCTCAGTAAGTGGTTTCTAATTCCAAAGCATGGTAGAGACATACATTGACAACAAAATGCTCGACAACAGAATTCTCTGAAAGAAGGGAGCAATTCTCATTTCAAACATTTGGCATCCTCTTAAGTTGCAGGCACTCTGAACCATATGCACACCCTATCCTCAAAGAATTTACTGCTTATCTAGTAGGGGAGACCTGCATATAAATATATATTCATACAAAATTATACACAACTAGCATTTATTTGCTTACTGTGTACTAGACATTGTTCTAAGATTGTTGCATACTACATATATTAATTTATCCCATAGGACTGTTCTACTAATATCCCAACTGTGCAGATGTGGCACAGAGAGGTTTAAGTGATGTATCCTGGGATACACAATTAGTAACCGGACATATTGGATTAGAAACCCAGGCAGTAGGTCGGGCTCGATGGCTCACGCCTGTAATCCCAGCACTTTTGGAGGCCAAGGCAGGCGGATACCCTGAGGTCAGGAGTTCGAGACAAGCCTGACCAACATGAAGAAACTCCGTCTCTACTAAAAATACAAAATTAGCCAGGCATGGTGGCGTGCGCCTGTAGTCCCAGCCACTCGGGAAGTGGAGGGGTAACAAGAGCGAAACTCCGTCTTAAAAAAAAGAAAGAAAGAAAGAAACCCAGATTATAAGGTACCTTATGCCCTTGCTAAAAGGTCAGAAATATACCGTATCTGTTGGTGGTTCCCAGCTGGAAATATATACAGCTACCAGGCTCCTCTGGGTGGGGTAGAGAGCATCTCCACTGTTAAGGATGATTGTCATTGTAAGCCTTTTTTTTTCCCCCCGAGACAGGGTCTTGCTCTGTCACCCAGATTGGAGTACAGGTACATGATCATAAGCTCACTGCAGCCTTGAACTCCTGGGCTCAAGCAATCCTCCCACCCTCAGCCTCTAGGGCTAGGGCTATAGGCATGGGCCACCAGGCCCAGCTTAGTTACTTACCTATTTTTTCATTTATTTATTTAGAGATAGGGTCTCACCCAAGCTGGAGTGCAGTGGCACAATCACGGCTCACAGGAACCTCTGCCTCCAAGGCTAAAGGAATCCTCCCACCTCAGCTGGGACCACAAGCATGTATCATCACAACCAGCCAATTTTTTGTATTTTTTGTAGAGATGGGGTTTTGCTACGTTGCCCAGGCTGGTCTGGAACTCCTGGGCTCAAGAGATCCGCCTCCCTCAGCCTCCCAAAGTACTGGAATTACAGGCATGAGCCACCACAGCCCAGCTGCCTTTTTTACTTTTGAGAGGGAATCCTATCTATCCTCCAGATGTTGAGGGTAAAACAAAACAAAAACGAACCAAAAAAAACCATCCTGCTGTTATACAGATGACAGGGAGTTAATGGGCTCATGGGCAGACAAAACTCCAAAAACTACTCACAAGGAAGGAAATGCAGCTGTGAGTTCAGTCACACTATTTGAGAAGGTGCTCATCTCTCTCTCTCTCTCTCTTAAATGTAGAGCTCATTGCTAGCTAGACAGGTAGGCTCAAAGCCCCATTATATCTCTTGGCCTTCCCCCTAGCACCACCACCGAATTTCTAATTTCTATACATGCTATGTGCTTCAACTGTAAATAGTTTTCTTTTTTCTTTTTTTTTTTTTTGAGACGGAGTCTTGCTCTGTCGCCCAGGCTGGAGTGCAGTGGCGCGATCTCGGCTCACTGCAAGCTCCGCCTCCCAGGTTCACGCCATTCTCCTGCCTCAGCCTCTCCGAGTAGCTGGGACTACAGGTGCCCGCCACCACGCCCGGCTAATTTTGTTTTTTGTATTTTTAGTAGAGATGGGGTTTCACCGTGGTCTCGATCTCCTGACCTCGTGATCCGCCCGCCTCGGCCTCCCAAAGTGCTGGGATTACAAGCGTGAGCCACCGCGCCCGGCCTGCAAATAGTTTTCTTCTACAAACTCAGATACCTCTTGGCAGGTTAACACTGTTCAACATACCACTCTGGCCAACCACAGCCTCTGTGGTTTTTATTTTTTGAGATGGAGTCTCGCTCTGTCGCCCAGGCTGGAGTGCAGTGGCACCATCTCGGCTCACTGCAACCACCGCCTCCCAGGTTCAAGCAATTCTCCTGCCTCAGTCTCCCGAGTAGCTGGGATTACAGCCATGCACCACTATGCGTGGCTAATTTTTGTATTTTTAGTAGAAATGCGGTTTCGCCATGTTGGCCAGGCTGGTCTCAACCTCAAGTGATCCACCCCCCTCCGCCTCCCAAAGGGCTGGGATTACAGGAGTGAGCCACCACACCTGGCCCACTGCTTTCAAAATAACTATATTTACAAGGGTATTTCCCCCATTTGCATTTCCCACACATAGGTTTTGAGAAGAGATCAAGAATGCCCTTTACCACATTTTACCTGTCCTTTTTTCCCCTTTCAAACAAACTGGTCTAGGGGCCGAGCACAGAGGCTCAAGCCTGTAATCCCAGCACTTTGGGAGGCCAAGGCGGGCAGATCACTGAAGGTCAGGAGTTTGAGACCAGCCTGGCCAACATGGTGAAACCCAGTCTCTACTAAACTACAAAAATCAGCCAGGCCTAGTGGTGCACACGCTCCTCGGAAGGTTAAGGCAGAAGAATCACCTGAGGCCGGGCGCGGTGGCTCATGCTTGTAATCCCAGCACTTTGGGAGGCCGAGGCGGGCGGATCACGAAGTCAGGAGATCGAGACCACGGTGAAATCCCGTCTCTACTAAAAATACAAAAAATTAGCCGGGCGTGGTGGCGGGCGCCTGTAGTCCCAGCTACTCAGAGAGGCTGAGGCAGGAGAATGGCGTGAACCCGGGAGGCGGAGCTTGCAGTGAGCTGAGATCGCGCCACTGCACTCCAGCCTGGGCGACAGAGCGAGACTCCGTCTCAAAAAAAAAAAAAAAAAAAAAAAGAATCACTTGAACCTGGGAGGCAGAGGGTGCAGTGAGCTGAGATCGCACCACTGCACACCAGCAGCCAGGGTGACAGAGCGAGACATCATCTCAAAAAAAAAAAAAAAAAAAAACCTGATCTGTATCAGTGCAAAGTTTTGCCTATGTTGAATCACTGGGTAGCAGAAAACATTTATTTCACAAATGAGACAAATAAGGCTTAAAGAGTGAAAACAAACTACCTAGGGTAACCCAACCAAGGAGTAAAGAACTGTGACTTGAACCCTGATTCTCTGCCACCAAGCCCAATGAGAAAGGCTTACAACTAGTGATAGGAAGGATGATTTTCAGTGGTTCTCAACACAAATATGAAAAACAGAAAGGGTATACAATTGACTCAAGTTTGGAAAACTGCACCACGCCCCTCTGCTATTCTAACTGAAAGATGAAATTAATAGTAAGCAGGGCGTTAAGCACCAATCTCTTCCTAATTCAGATACTTAATTTTTCTTGTTTTCTTTGATTAGCTTCTCCAATAGAATGCTGAATAGAGCCATTAACTGATAATAGCTTTATCTTTCTTTTTTTTTTTTTTTGAGACGAAGTCTCACTCTGTCGCCCAGGATGGAGTGCAGTGACTTGATTTTGGCTCACTCCAACCTTCGCCTCCCTGGTTCAAGCGATTCTCATGCCTCAGCCTCCCGAATAGCTGGGCCCACCACCATGCCTGGATAATTTTTCTATTTTTAGTAGAGACAGGGTTTCACCATGTTGGCCAGGCTGGTCTCAAACTCCTGGCCTCAAGTGATCTCCCCATCTCAGCCTCCCAAAATGCTACAGGCGTGAGTCACCTCACCCAGCCAGATAGTAGCTTTATCTTATTCTAAGTTTAATACTGTTCCAAAGTTTCACCGTTAAGTATCATGTTTTACAGATTACTCATGGATGCACTTTTTTTGAGTTTATGGAAATTCCTGCCTATTCCTTACTCTGTAAAAATGTTTTTAACTAATCTCTGGCCACTTGTTTCCCTTCTCCGTGCTGTTTTCCACCCACCACCCTTCCTCTTTTTTTTTTTTTTTTTTTGAGATGGAGTCTTGCTCTGTTGCCCAGGCTGGAGTGCAGTGGCGCAGTCTCGGCTCACCACAACCTCTGCCTCCTGGGTTCAAGCAATTCTCCTGCCTCAGCCTCCCGAGTAGCTGGGACTACAGGCACGCGCCACCACGCCCAGCTAATTTTTGTATTTTTAGTAGAGACGGGGGTTTCACCATGGTGGCCTCGATCTCCTGACCTCGTGATCTGCCAGCCTCAGCCTCCCAAAGTGCTGGGATTACAGGCGTGAGCCACCGCGCCCGGCCTCCTTCCTTTCTTATATTTCAGGTTCCTTCCTACATTCTACGCCACTCAAAGTAACCGAAACGCTTTGATATTTGGGGGGTTATATACCTGTCTGCTGTTTCAGTTCCCTGGACCAAAAAAGAAAAAAAAACGAAAATTGACAATTGAAAGAAAATCCTAAGGTAAACACTGTTTCGGTCATTACTGAAGACTGCAAAAATAAATGCAGATTATTTCTTCTCTCCATCTCTTTTGTTTGAGACAGGGTCTTGCTCTGTCGCCCAGGCTGGAATGCAGTGGTGCGACGTGGCTCACTGCAGCCTCGACCTCCCGAGCTCAAGCGATTCTCCCACCGCAGCCTCCAGAGTAGTACAGGCGCGTAACATCGCTCCCAGCTAATTTTTGTATTTTTTTGTAGAGACAGGGTTTCGCCATCTTGTTCAGGCTGGACTCGAACTTTTGAGCTCAAGTAATCCTCCCACCTCGGCCTCCGAAAGTGCTGCGATTACAGGCATGAGCCACCGCGCCCAGCCCCTCTTTATCTCTTAAACACACCCTGAGATGTCCTTTCTTTAAAGTAAAAACTCGGGGAAGTATAAAGAACCCAATAGTTCTAGATGACCATTTACTTTCCGGTATGTTGCCTAGCTCTGAATGAGCCTGGCTTTTTAAGTAGCTGGAAGAAGCTCAGTGTTTTTTTTTTTTAAGTTTTGAGGGAAGGAGCTGGATTCAGATGTTTATAACTTCGACTCTCTCCTTTGCTAAAATAAAAAGTATTAAAGAGAAAAGCAAAGGAAGAGGGGTAGTATGTGTAAGCAAATAAGTTCCAGGACATGAAAGCTGAAGACACAAGGGAAAACCAACCCTTTAAAGCCCAAGGAAGTTAAGAATTCTCTCCCTCAATTTGTTTCAAAACAAAAGGGCACACACAATCCTTCCCGAAGCAGCAAAGCCGGGGGGAGAAGCCAAAATGTTGCATCATACAGAACACTCCGCGCTTGAGAAACGAGAACGCCAGTAAATGCCCAAGACAGAAAAACACAAGTTGGGAATCTCGGTCTTTTCCGAAGGTCCAAGAGCACCTGCTCTTTGGTAAATTTGTTTAAGATTGCATCGAAAATTAAAGTTTCCGTTTCAGACCAGTGGGGAGCAAATGCTTTCTCAAAAACGCGTTCAAAGAAGTTCGTTTGAAAGCTCATCGGGCGGCGGAGCGGAGCGGAGCGCTGGGGAGCGGGTGGGGCCGGGCCCCGGCGCCCGGGCGGGGGTGGTGACAGGACCCGCGCGCGCCCGGCGCTGGGGCCCCCGAGCAGGCAAGTCCCGCCCGCGGGCTCTTCCCGACCCACCCGGGCGCGGGACGCTGGTCTGGCGTCCGCCGGAGCCCGCGAGCTGGAGACGGTGGCCGCCGCCCGGGTCCCCAACCCGGACCCCTCGACTGGCCCTCGGAGGCGGGAAGGCGCGGGCGGCCCCCAGACAATGGGCCGGGGGCGCGGGAGCCCGCAGCGGGACGGGTGCTGGCGCCGAGCTGGGGCGCCTCGGGAGAGCCCCGGGACGCCGCTCCCCGCAGCCGGGAGGGCGCCGGGGGCTCGGCAGGGCGGGACCGCGAGGCGAGCGCTCACCTTGACGAAGAGCTCGATGAGGGGCTCTTTGTCCTCCTCCTTCAGCCCATTCAGCGGCATCGACAACGCCATGGCCGGCTCGGCTGCGCTCCGCGAACGGCGACGGCTGCTGCTACTGCTTCTGCTCCGGGACTGCTCCGGCTGCCGGTTCCCGCCGTGCTGCTCGCTGGACTGTCCGGCGTCGAGCTGGCCACGGCTTCAGCTCCTCAGCACCGCCCCACGCCCCCCGCGCCACTCTGAGGCAGCCGCAGCCAGAGCCGCTTCAAAGGGCTGGGAGGGGCGCCGGGGGCGGGGCCTCGGGCTGTAGGCGGGGCCAAGGCGCGGCGCCTCGGGACTCTCCGGGGAAAATAAGGCGGCAGGAGCACGGGGGCGTGGCCTCGAGCGGGGAAGGCGGCGGGATCGCTCCGGAGCCGAAGAAAGGACTTCTGCGGTGCCTCAAAGCTGGTGGGGGGCGTGGCCTTGGTGGGCGGTACAAAGCTCAGGCTCGGGCGGGCGGGACCCGGGTACGCCTCTCGAGGGGACTGGTGGGGGGAAGGGGGGGGAAGTGGGGGAGGAATTCCCCAGGGGCCCGAGCCTGACACTGCCTCCCGCCGCAGCGCCTGCGCGTCCTCCGCAGCTGCTGCTGGTGCTGTGCCAGGTGACCTCATGCCTCGGCCAGCCTGGGGAAGCGAAGAGGCGCCTCCTACCCACTCCCCCGCTGCGGCACCCTAGGACTCATCGCCCTTTCCCGCAGCGGCCACCTCCCCAACTCCCTCTATTATGCGGAGTTGCCTTTTCCAAGACAACTTACTGGAAAGTTTACATCGCCTGGGGAACACCTTTTTCTTCTGCCTCTGACTTCGTTTTTCCCTTTGACGCTCCTGATCCTTTCGATCTTGGCAGCCAGCATATTCACAAATACATACATACATACATATATATATATATATATATATATATATATATATATATATGTATTTTTTTTTTTTTTCTTTTGAGACAGAGTCTGGCTCTATCGCCTAGGCTGGAGTGCAGTGGCGCGATCTCGGCTCACTGCAAACTCTGCCTCCTCGGTTCACGCCATTCTCCTGCCTCAGCCTCCCAAGTAGCTGGGACTACAGGCGCCCGCCACCGCGCCCGGCTAATTTTTTGTATTTTTTGTAGAGACGGCATTTCACGGCGTTAGCCAGGATGGTCTCGATCTCCTGACCTCGTGATCCGCCCGCCTCGGCCTCCCAAAGTGCTGGGATTACAGGCGTGAGCCACCGCGCCGGGCGCATATTCACAAATATTTATGAAACCTTACTGTGTTTCAGGCTCTGAGCTAGCCCTTGGAGAGTAACAACTCTCAAAGCTCACGATCTTGAACTGCAATCTCAGTGCCTGCAGGCCACTAAGGACTCCTAAGTCGTTGTCCATCTTGTTCCCCACTGCCCACACCCATTTATTCCCCCCACCTCCCCGCCCCCGCTCACCTAGCAAATTTGAGTGTGCGTCAGAATCACCTCGGTGCTACACGCAGCCCCGCTTTATGTGTTTCCCAGATCCTCTGGGAAAAAGAGAAATCTACATCTTAGCAAGCACCAGGACAATTCTGAAGTAAGTGGTCCGCAAACCAGTTAAACTGCCCTGGGATTTAAGCCCCCGAGGGCAAGAGCTGTGCTTGCCCTGAGATTGTAGGCACCTGGTCCTACTTTGCTGCCGTTGAGTGCCTGGGGCAAATTTCACCTCCTCTGGAAACAATTACTTGTGCCCTTTTCTGACTTTCCATAATACTTGACTCACAGCTACTCCTCCCAACTTCCCAGGTTGGGATAAATAGTGAGTTCCAGGAGGCCCAGACATGGGAGGTTTGTCTCCATATCTTCGGTGCCTAGCACATACCAGAATGTTTGAACAAATTGTATGTAGGCATGAAAATACAGTGAAACTTGCAATTTCTTCCTCTGCCAGCCCAAGGCAAGTTGCTCAAATTTTCTCGTAGAGGCTCCGTGAAAGAGCCAGTGTATCCCAGTGGTCAGGAACACATGCTCTGTAGTCTGACTGTTTAAGTTCAAATCCGACAAGGCAATGTCCTTAAAACCCCTAAGCCTCAGTTTCATTATCTAGAAGTGGACGGGGCTAATTACTGATTCTTGCCTTACCATATGTGCTGCTCCGTCAGTATGGCTGTTACCTGCATTGAGACTTATTCTGTCCCTACCACCCCTGCAGGCTAGAATGTGGCATCATATTCTACTCTATGCCCAGCTAGTTCGTTGAAAATAAATAAAAAATAAATTCTAGGAGGCTTCCCTTAGATGGGGGCTTGAACCATGAAAATCCTGAAGTGACTGACTGGACTCTGGACTGAACTCAGTGTTAATTTTTCATAGAATCATGAACTGAAGCAAAGTTTCCTTCCAGAATCCACCCTCTCTGCCCTACCAAAAAGCAACCAAATGGTGAATCAGTTCAAAGCAGATCTAAGCCAAAAGACAATTCAGCAGAAACTCAATGTGCCTGAGAATTGATCAAATTGAGGCCGGGCACAGTGGCTCATGCCTGTAATCCCAACACATTGGGAGACCGAGGCAAGTGGATCACCTGAGGTCAGGAGTTCGAGACCAGCCTGGCCAGCATGGCGAAACCCCATCTTTACTAAAAATACGAGAATTAGCTGGGTGTGGTGGCACATGCCTGTAATCCTAGCTACTCGGGAGGCTGAGGCAGGAGAATCGCTTGAACCGGGGAGGCAAAGGTTGCTGTGAGCCGAGATCACGCCACTGTACTCCAGCCTGGGCGACAGAGCAAAATTCGTCTCAAAAAAAAAAAAAAAAAAAAAAAAAATTGAGTTAGAGGCAGCAAATATTCCTGGTGGTGGGTTGTCTGTCGCAGGCTCCAACCGGCCTCACAGCACCAGGGTATGGAAGGAAGAACAGACCACGGTCCTTTAGGCTTCATTGACTAAACACAGATCTTAGCTGGGAGGAAGCCAGTGGCATTCTCCTCCACAGAGCCCTGCGGTGGTGATGATCTCCTGGGCTCCTCCTACCCAATGGGAAGTCCCCCAGGAAGAGGCTCAGACCCAGAGCCTGTGCTTAGACCTAGTCACAGTCACACCTACAGTTTCCCAAGTTCCGCCCTCATGTGGCTCCCATGGATGGGCAGTCAGTCCTGGGAGTGGGTGAAAGGGAAAGAGGATGTTTATGCAGGGGAGGCCCCCTAAGCACATTGCAGTCAAGCCTCCTCTTCCAATTTTGAAATGCATGCCTGTTTTACATTCTTTACTCAGGCTTGTTTTTATAGCACACAGAAATCTTGAAGATGGGTGGAGACGTGTTGTCTCCTCCCACACACCCCTCTGACCTCATCTCCTACCATTCTCCCCTTTGCTCTCCACCCCAGCCTCACTGGCCTCCTTTCTAGTCCTTGAATATGCCAAGCACACTGTGGCCTCAGGGCCTTTGCATTTGCTCTTCCCCCTCTCTGGAACATTCTTCCCCCAGAATTTCTGCAACTCCCACTCCCTTACTTCCTTTGGCTCTTTGCTCAAATGTCATCTTCTCAGAGAGCTCTCCCCAAATACTACCCTGTGCAACGTTGCAAGTTGCTATCTTTCACTCCACCCTCCACTTTATCTCTCTTCATAACACTTACGACCCTCTGATATACATCTACCTATTTATCTGCTTATTGTCTGTCTTCCCCCACTAGAACATAAATGCCATAAGGGCAAGGATTTTTTGTTTAGTTTTGTTTATGGCTATATTCCTGGCTCAGAGGACAGCTCACGGTACACAATAAAAATTTATCGAGTGGGCCTGGCGCAGTGGCTCACACCTATAATCCCAGCACTTTGGGAGGCCAAGGCGGATGGATCACCTGAGGTCGGGAGTTCGAGACCAGTCTGATCAACATGGAGAAACCCTGTCTCCACTAAAAATACAAAATTAGCCGGGCGTGGTGGTACATGCCTGTAATCCCAGCTACTTGGGAGGCTGAGGCAGGAGAATCGCTTGAACCTGGGAGGCGGAGGTTGCAGTAAGCTGAGATTGCGCCATTGCACTCCAGCCTGGACAACAAGAGCGAAACTCTGTCTCAAACAAACAAACAAAAAATAGCCTATGGAGTGAGTGACTGTACCATGTTTATCCTATGGTTTCATGTACCCCTGACATAACATTTGGATTGTAACGCTCTTCCAGTCTAGGAAGCCAGGTGGTTTGTGTTTATGACTGCCCCTTCACAGGGGGTCAGGTTTTCCTCCAGTAAGCCTCCCTTGATGACACACTTTCCTCCTCCCACATCTAACTCTGTGGTGCTGCTCGCTGACTGTCTCAGCTCAAAGTTCTGCAATTTCAGCAGCAGAATGAGCTGCTATGCACATGGACTCTGGGGCCAGACTGCCTGGCTTCCAATCCTGCCTCTGTTATTTACTAACTCAGGATACTTACTTAACCTCTCTGTGCTTCATTTTCTCATCAGTAAAAATGGATCTAAATTAGTACCATTTTCTCATCTGTAAACATGGATATAAAATTAGTACCTATTAATATTTAATAGGATCATTGATAAATTAGTCTGTGTTAAGAGCTTGGATTGTAAGTGCTCTGTAGACACTAGCTGTTGGTATTATTCCCGTCTGTCCATATTCTTGACCGGTCACTGAGCTCTCACACTGCATGCCAGACACCTAGCTGGGTGCTTTCATATCCAATCATATTTATTCATCATGGTCTTGCAAGGCTTGATTTATTTATTTATTTATTTATTTATTTATTTATTTTTTGAGACGGAGTCTCGCTCTGTCACACAGGTTGAAGTGCAATGGCACAATCTCATCTCACTGCAACCTCCACCTCCCAGGTTCAAGCGATTCTCATGTCTCAGCCTCTCAAGTAGCTGGGATTACAGGCATGTGCCACCATGCCTGGCTAATTTTTGTATTTTCAGTAGAGACGGGGTTTTGCCATGTTGGCCAGACTGGTCTCAAGCTCCTGACCTTAAGTGATCCACCCGCCTTGGCCTCCCAAAGTGCTGGGATTACAGGCATGAGCCACCATGCCCAGCATTGCAAGACATAATTTTCATTGTCCCCATTTTACAAATAAAGAAACTGAGGGCCAGGCACGGTGGCTCAAGCCTGTAATCCCAGCACTTAGGGAGGCCGAGACAGGTGGATCACTTGAGGCCAGGAGCTCAAGACCAGCCTGGCCAACATGGTGAAATCCCATCTCTACTAAAAGCACAAAACGTAGCTTGACATGGTGGCGCACGCATGTAATCCCAGCTACTCCAGAGGCAGAGACACGAGAATCGCTTGAACCTCGGAGGCAGAGGCTGCAGTGAGCTGAGATCACACCACTGCACTCCAGCCTGGGTGACAGAGCGAGACTCAAAAACAACAACAATAACAACGAAAACCACCAGGAAACTGAACATCACAGGACAACTAACCACAAGTCATTCAAATACTGGGAAGATGGTGGAGCTGGGATTCAAACCACAACTCTCTAGGAGCCTATGTTCCTCTTCACTACACTGTATACTAAGTGAGCATGGGAAAAGGTAGGCTCCTACCCATTCTTCAAGGTTCAACTCAAATATCCATCTGCCTTAAGAAGCTTCCTTGCACCACGCAGAGGGAGTTATCCTTCCTTCCTCTTACCAATCTGCCGCGTTGGTCTGGATTCTACATCACCCATCAGGGAGGTAAAGGTGGTGTTGCAGTTCTCAATATGGGCTTCCCTAGCAAACTGCCAGACTCCCAGATTGGGCAAGTTATAATAGCTAACCCAAATAAGTTTCCTCTGAAGCACTGGCATTGGTGAGATGGTGGTGAGCATAGCTGCCTTCCAGGTAAGTTTCCTCATTGCTTCAGCAGGAAATACAGTAGTCCGCTCTTATCTGCCGGGGACTATGTGTTAAGACCCACCAGTGGATGCCTGAAACCACGGGTAGTAATAACCCTATATATACAGTACTGTGTTTTCTTCCATATGTGCATACCTATGAGAAAGTTTAACTTATAAGTTAGGCACAGCAAGAGAGTAATGACAATACTACTAATAAAATAGAACAAGTGAGTAAAATAAGGATTACTTAAACACAAGCACTGAGATACCTCCATAGCTGATGTGATAACCGAAAGAGCTACGAAGTGACTCATGAGCCCAAAGTGTAGAGATGCTGAACAAAGGGAAGATTCCATGTCCAGGGTGGGATGGAGTAAGATGGCATAAGATTTCATCATGCTCCGCCGGGCACGGTGGCTCACACCTGTAATCCCAGCACTCTGGGAGCCTGAGGCAGGTGGATCACTTGAGGTCAGGAGTTTGAGACCAGCCTGGTCAACGTGGTGAAACCCCATTTCTGCTAAAAATACAAAAAGTAGCTGGGCTTGGTGGCAGGCGCCTGTAATTCCAGCTACTAAGGAGGCTGAAGCAGGAGGGTCACTTGAACCCAGGAGGCGGAGGTTGCAGTAAGCTGAGATCGCGCCATTTTATACCGGCCTGGGCAACAAGAGCGAAACTCTGTCCAAAAAAAAAAAAAAAAAAGGAAAAACAGGGCCAGGCGTGGTGGCTGACGCCTGTAATCCTAACACTTTGGGGGGCCGAGGCAGGCAGATCACTTGAGGTCAAGAGTTTGAGACCAACCTGGCCAATATGGTGAAACCCCATCTCTACTAAAAATACAAAAATTAGGTGGGCGTGGTTGTGGGCACATGTAATCCCAGCTACTTCGAAGGCTGAGGCAGGAGAATTGCTTGAACCGGGGAGGCGGAGGTTGCAGTGAGCCAAGATTACACCACGGCACTCCAGCCTGGACAACAAAGTGAGACTCCTTCTCATAAATACATGAATAAATAAATAAATACAGTTGAAATAGACTTCTGAGTGCAATTAAGCCTGAATGCATGGACAGTTGCCTTTCCAGTTGTTGTAGGGAACTGGAGCCTCAGGCAGGGCTTGTGTTCCCTGGCCCACTTGGTTTTCTTCCCTGTCCCATAGTTGGGTGGAAACAGAACTAAGACTAGAACCCAGGACTCCTCATTTGGCATTTGAACCCCTTCCGTTGCTTCCCCATGAGGGACTGAATCCAGCTGCTGTTCCTGGCTCTTCCCACCACACGTGCGCACACATGCACGCGTGCGCGCGCGCACACACACACACACACACACAGACACACACACTCTCTCTCTCTCTCTTTCTGTATTAAAACTATTCGGGCCCAATGCAGATCTGTTCCCCTGGGAGCAGAAACCTGACTATCAGCCCCTTTCTGCCCTGCTCGCCTGGAGACTGTCTCATCCTGGGGACATTACAGGTTTCATTTTGTCACTTGGAAGCTGCTCCAGCCAGGAAGGGAACCCGAGTTGACTTGAAGCCAGGCCCTTAATTGGATTGGATCCCTGCGGAGGCCATTAGCCTCTTGCTGCAGCTTGGCAGAGAGGAAACACTTCCTCCCCCACCCCAACCCCCACCCACATCCACCCTGGCCAAGACCTTCCAGAGCTCTACCACCCACATATGATACTGTCTAGAGTTTCCAATTACTATTACTCTCCCTCTCATTAGGACAGCTTTGTGCTTTTGCAGACACTAACAAATATGCTAAGTATTGTCAGGAGTCTCATTTGATCTCTTTGTCCACTCAGGCTGCACATTTTCAGTAAGAACCTACTGTGTGTGCTGGGCACGCTTCCAGGCCCAGGACAGACAGCATCTTGGCTCTCGTGAAGATTAAATTCTATTTGGGAAGGCGGACAATAAACAAATACCCAGGCAAGTATGTGTAATCAGGAGATTATAAGAGCTGTAAAGAGGAGTAGAGCAGAGTGAGGGGCTGGGGAAGGACACGGGGACAGGGAGGAGGAACAGTCTCTCTGATGACATTTGAGTAAAGACCAGAAGGCCGTGGGGATAATATCTGGACACACAGTTCTCTTTGGTGGCAAAGGGAACAGCAAGGCCAAAGGCATTGAGGCAGGAATTTCCTTGGTATGTTGGGGGAACGGTAAAGATGCAGATGAGAGATCAAGGTCCAGAGAGTTTGGGTGACATGTGTGCTCAGACCTCCTGCCACCAATACAGTGGCTTTTGTCCACCACTCTGCCTAGTGAACCTTGAAGAATAGCAGAGGGTTAAAAAAAAACTTATGCAGCTGGAGGCCGGATGTGGTGGCTCAAGCCTGTAATCCCAGCATTTACGGGGTTTGAGGCAGGAGGATTGCTTGAGTCCAGAATATCGAGACCAGTCCCGGCAACATAATGATCCGTCTCTACAAATAATAATAAAATATTAGGGCTGGATGTAGTGGCTCACACCTGCAATCCCAACACTTTGGGAGGCAAAGGCAGGTGGATCACTTGAGCCCAGGAGTTTGAGACCAGTCTGGGTAACGTGGCGAAACCCCATCTCTACAAAAAATACAAAAATTAGGTGTGGTGGTGCATGCCTGTAGTCCTAGCTACTCAGCAGGCTGAGGTGGGAGAATCACTTGAGTTCAGGAGGTTGAGGCTGCAGTGAGCTGTGATCATGCCACTGCACTCCAGCCTGAGTGACAGAGACCCTCTCTCAAAAAACAGGCTGGCATAGTGGCTCATACATGGAATCCCAGCACTTTGGGAGGCCAAGGCAGGTGGATCACTTGAGGCCAGGAGTTTGAGACCACCCAGGCCAACATGGGGAAATCCCATCTCTACTAAAAATACAAAAATTAGCCAGGTGTGGTGGCATGCACCTGTAATCCCAGCTACTTGGGAGGCTGAGGCAGGAGAATCAATTGAACCTGGGAGGTGGAGGTTGCAGTGAGGTGAGATCATGCCACTGCACTCCAGCCTGGGCAACAGAGCGAGACTCTGTCTCAAAAAAACAAACAACCAAACAAAAAACTTATTTAATTGGATAACACAGATCACCCCATGATGAATAAATAACCCAATCCCCCAAAGAAAAAGATGGCATTTAGGAGAATATCCATGGCTATATTATCTATAAAAGCAAAAGAATAAGAAAAGCAGGCCGGACACGGTGGCTCATGCCTGTAATCCCGGTACTTTGGGAGGCCAAGGTGGATGGATCACCTGAGGTCAGGAGTTCAAGACCAGCCTGGGCAACATGGTGAAACCTCGTCTCTATTAAAAATGCAAAAATTAGCCAAGCGTGGTGGCACGCACCTGTAGTCCCAGCTACTCAGGAGACTGAAGCAGGACAATTGCTTGATCCCGGGAGGCAGAGGTTGCAGTGAGCCGGGATCGTATCACTGCACTCCAGCCCGGGTGACAGAGCAAGACTCTGTCTCAAAAAAGAAAAGAAAGAAAAGCAATATTTAAAACTACCAATCATTAGAAGGTAGAACCAGGCTGGGTGTGGTGGCTCACACCTGTAGTCCCAGCTACAGAGGAGGCCAAGGTGGGAGGATCACTTGAGTCTAGGAGTTCAAGACCAGCCTAGGCAACATAGCAAGACTCTGTCTCAAAAAAAATTTTTTTTAAAGAAGAAGGCTGGGCACAGTGGCTCATGCCTGTAATCCCAGCACTTTGGGAGGCCAAGGTGGGCGGATCACCTGAGGTTGGGTGTTCGAGACTAGCCTGGCCAACATGGTGAAACCCGTCTCTACTAAAAATACAAAATTAGCCGGGCGTAGTGGCACATACCTGTAATCCCAGCTACTCAGGAGGCTGAAGCAAGAGAATTGCTTGAACCCAAGAGGCGGAGGTTGCGGTGAGCCAAGATCACACCATCGCACTCCAGCCTGGGCAATAAGAGTGAAACTCTGTCTCAAGAAACAAAAAAAAAAAAAAAAAAAAAGAAGGAGAAGTAATGTTTGCTGGGTTTATATTATACTGTGCTTGTAACGCTCTATGCGGAGCTTCTATATATGAGGAGACTATGGCTTGGGGAAGATAAGTGATTTTCTTTTTTCTTTTTTTGAGACAGAGTCTTGCTCTTGTTGCCCAGGCTGGAGTGCAGTGGCGCCATCTCGGCTCACCGTAACCTCTGCCTCCTGGGTTCAAGTGATTCTCCTGCCTCAGCCTCCTGAGTAGCTGAGATTACAGGCACCCACCACCATGCCCAGATAATTTTTTTGTATTTTTAGTAGAGACGGTTTTCACTATGTAGGCCAGGCTGGTCTTGAACTTCTGACCTCAAGTGATCCACCGGCCTCGGCCTCCCAAAGTGCTGGGATTACAGGTGTGAGGCACCACCCTGACCGATAAGTGACTTGTTTAAGATCACACAGTTTGGGTTAAACTCAGGTCTAGTTATATGCCTGTCTCTCCTTCTAGACCATAAGCTCTGTGAGGCCAGGCTCATCTCTATATTCACCTTCGTACGGCCAGCATGTAACGCAGAGCCCTGCTTAAAGTTGGTGGTCAAAAATGTTGACTAAATAATTAAAGATCTCTAGCTTCACAGCCTGTTCCAAATCTAATACAACACTGCTTTCCTGTCGAAATATGCCAGCCTGGGCGACATAGTGAAACCCTTCCTTTACAAAAAATACAAAAATCAGCTAGACATGGTGGTGCGCACCTGTAGTCCCAGCTGCTTGGGAAACTGAGATGGGAGGAGTGCTTGAGCATGTGAGGTCGAGGCTGCAGTGTGTTGTGATCATGCCACTGCATGCCAGACTGGGCAACACAGTGAGTGACCCTGTCTCAAAAAAAAAAAAAAAGTCCATCCAGTCATTAAAATATTCTGCAGCTGTTAAAAATTATAGTTTGCTTAAAGTAAAACATAGTTCATCTATATAATAGAATGATACATAGTCATCAAAAATTATGTTTGCACCTACCTAGAGACACACACACACACACACACACACACATGTTGAAGGTTGCTGGAATGGAGCTGCTGACAGAATAGGCGCTGATGGAGTTCGCCATCAGGATGATAACATTCTGTGCCTGGTGGCCTCAGTTCATTGCCGCCCACTGCTCCACTAGCCTCTGTCCCAACCCCAACCCAGCTTCAATTTCCTAGCTAAGCCTAATATAGCAGCCTAGAGGGTCAGAAATCATCATCATTACCACCACCATTATTATATTATTATCCTACACTATTACTAAGTGTAATAGTGTTTACACTTAGTAATACTATTTAGTATTTAGTATTACTCATAATTACCAGTATAGCCTACACTATTACCTTATTTATTTATTTACTTATTTTGAGACAGTCTCATTCTGCTGCCCAGGCTAGAGTGCAGTGGTGCGATCTTGGCTCACTGCAACCTTCACCTGCTGGGTTCAAGTAATTCTCCTGCCTTATCCTCCAGAGTAGCTGGGAATACAGGCACCCACCACCATGCCCAGATAAGTTTTTTTTTTTTTGAGATGGAGTCTCACTGTCACCCAGGCTGGAGTGCAGTGGCACAATCTCAGCTCACTGCAACCTCCACCTTTTCCCAGGTTCAAGTGATTCTCCTGCCTCAGCCTCCCAAGTAGCTGGGACTACAGGCGCATACCACCACACCCTGCTAATTTTTGTAATTTTAGTAGAGACGGGGTTTCACCATATTGGTCAGGCTGGTCTCGAACTCCTGACCTCAGGTGATCCACTAGCCTTGGCCTCCCAGAATGCTGGGATTACAGGCATGAGCCACCACGCCTGGCCTAATTTTTGTATTTTTAGTAGAGACTGGGTTTCACCATGTTGGCCAGGCTGGCCTTGAACTCCTGACCTCAGGTGATCTGCCAGCCTCAGCCTCCCAAAGTGTTGGGATTACAGGCGTGAGCCACTGCACCTGGCCTAGCCTACACTATTATTAAACGAACACTTAATATGTGCTTGACTGAGTGTATTTCATATACAATCTCACTTAATACCTATAACCTGGGTTGAGTATTACTCCCATTTTGCAGAGAAGAAAATTGAGGCTTAGCAGGATTAAATCACTTGCCCAAATCAAACAGCTTAGTAGGTAAGCAGCAGAGCTGGGATTTGAACCTGTCTGTTCTGACTCCAGATGCTGCACCTTGTCATGCTGTCCTGCCCCGCTCCTATCACCCATCAGTTCTCTGTGGGCAGTGCCCTGTGTCAGCAGTCTCCCCACGGATGCCCACTCTGCCATTTGCCCTTTGACCTCAGAATATGACGATGACCTTCATCACAGAGAAGTGGCTCACACCACAGAGCTGGGGCGCATTTCCTACTGCCTAAAGGTGCAAGTACAGCCAGCTGCGGCCCCCAGAGCATGCAAGGGGTGGTCTACTTCCCAGCTGCTTCCCTGCCACAAGAGAGCAAAACTTAACAATTCTTTCCATTTGCAAAGTTTGGTTTGAATAAGGACATTTCTTCTCCATTGCTGGATGCTCGTGCTTCATTTATTTGGTACTTGAAGGCCTGAATAGTCCTTTAGATCACAGCTAGGTAGCAGAGGGGGCGTTAAGCTATTTGAAATTCAAGCCAGCAAATGTATTATTTCAAAGCTGACAAGCGCCCTTGACGCTTCAAAAGAATAACCGAGCTCCCCACCTCTGAGCCGGGCTGAGTCTCTGCAGCCAGAGGAGACGCAGCAAGTGCAGGGACCCGGAAAAGCAGCGGGTGGGATGTCTTCCCAGCTGCATCCTACGCCGCCATGGAGGTCTACCTGGCTCACTTGCTGGCAGCTTGGGAGAGACTTGCAGGCTTTGGCTTGGTTGGTCTGTTTCCCGCGTGCAACAGTCGCTAATCTCCTCACGTAGAGCTAAGCTTCCTATGGCAGTGTCTGGATTTGAACCAGGACTGCAGGTCCTTGTGTGGAACACTGGGTCCTGCCGCATCGTGCCCTGCTGCGTCTGAGAGCGCACCAGGGACAGTCCATTACAGAAGGACAACAGCCTTGCCTGAGCTGACTGCAGACATGGCCAGGGTCCTGAGGGTTGAGCTCGACACTTATTTTTTTCCCACCTCATTTGCCTCTTAATTTTTAGGTGAGGCTTAGGCCGGGCGCGGTGGCTCACGCTTGTAATCCCAGCACTTGGGAGGCCGAGGCAGGTGGATCACGAGGTCAGGAGATCGAGACCACGGTGAAACCCCGTCTCTACTAAAAATACAAAAAATTAGCCGGGCGAGGTGGCAGGCGCCTGTAGTCCCAGCTACTAGGAGAGGGTGAGGCAGGAGAATGGCGTGACCCCGGGAGGCGGAGCTTGCAGTGAGCCAAGATCGCGCCATTGCACTCCAGCCTGGGTGCCTGGGTGACAGAGCGAGCCCCGTCTCAAAAAAAAAAAAAAAAATTTTTAGGTGAGGCTTGAGGAGTCCCCTCTCCCTCCCCCTGCCCCCTCCCCCCATCCCCTTCCCCCCTCCCCTCCCCTCCCCTCTTGAGACGGAGTTTGGCTCTTGTCGCCCAGGCTGGAGTGCAATGGTGCTATCTCAGCTCACGGCAGCCTCCAAACCCCACCCCCCCGGGGTTCAAGCCAATCTCCTGCCTCAGCCTCCCAAGTAACTGGGATTACAGGCACCCGCCACCACGCCCTGCTAATTTTTGTATTTTTAGTAGAGACAGGGTTTCACCATGTTGGCCAGGCTGGCCTCAAACTCCTGACCTCAGGTGATCCACCCACTCTGGCCTCCCAAAGTACTGGGATTACAGGCATAAGCCACCATGCCTGGCCAAGGAAGGAGTATTTTTTTGTTTGTTTGTTTGAGACGGAGTCTCGTTCTGTCGCCAGGCTGGAGTGCAGTGATCTTGGCTCACTGCAACCTCCGCCTCCTGGGTTCAAGTGATTCTCCTGCCTCAGCCTCCTGAGTAACTGGGATTACAGGTGCGTGCCACCACGCCAGGCTAATTTTTGTATTTTTAGTAGAGACGGGGTTTCACCATGTTGGCCAGGCTGGTCTCGAACTCCGAACTTCAGGTAATCCACCCATCTCAGCCTCCCAAATTTTTGGGATTATAGGTGTGAGCCACTGTGCACGGCCAAGGGAAGGAGTCTTTTCTTCCCCTGAGCCTGCCCTTATCCTTTAACTGGTGGATCCGCCCCACAGTATAGGGGCCAGTGTCCCTGGACTCCCTCAGTAAGGCTCCTGAGAGGGCGGAGTACGTCCAAGCCCCACGAACCCATCTCTTGTTAGCATCAATGGCCTCTCATAGCACAGTGCTCACAGATCAGGCTAAGGGAGGCTCTGTTCCAGTCCCCACAGCACGTGAGGATGGCAAGGACGAAGAATGTAAGAGGGGGACCAAAGCATCAATTCCTGCTGATAAGAAATAAGCACTACAAGAATCAGCAGGAACAGTACATTTACAGGACCTAAAAGTGTCCACACAGATTGCTCATAGCTTGCATGAAGGAAAATTGTAACTTATGCAGAAGAACGAGACCACCCCTTAGCCAGGTGATCAAAATTAACATCACCTTTTCCAGGCAAACAGACCTCAGGTGCTTCCCGAAGTCATGCCCTGAGAAGCACACTATATCACTTTCGTAATATTCCAGCTGAGAATGCATAGCTGAATGTGTTCATGAGGAGACATCAGATTCACCTGAGTTGAAGAAGTCTGTAAGAAAGATAACTTGCCAGGCACGGTGGCTCACGCCTGTAATCCCAACACTTTGGGAGGCTGAGGCGGGCAGATCACCTGACGTCGGCAGTTCAAGACTAGCCTGACAAATATGGAGAAATCCCGTCTCTACTAAAAATACAAAATTAGCTGGGTGTGGTGGCGCATGCCTGCAATCCCAGCTACTCAGGAGGCTGAGGCAGGAGAATCGCTTGCACCTGGGAGGCAGAGATTGCGGTGAGCCTAGATCACAGCATTGCACTCCAGCCTGGGCAACAAGAGCGAAACTCCATCTCAAAAAAACAAAATAAAAAGGGTTGGGTGCGATGGCTCACGCCTGTAATCCTAGCACGTTAGGAGGCTGAGGCAGGCAGATTACCTGAACTCAGGAGTTCAAGACCAGCCTTGGCAACACGGTGAAACCCTGTCTCTACTAAAACACAAAAAATTAGCCGGGCATGGCAGCATGCACCTGTATTCCCAGCTACTCGGGATGCTGAGGCAGGAGAATCGCTTGAACCTGGGAGGCAGAGGTTGCGGTGAGCCGAGATCGGGCCACTGCACTCCACACTCCAGCCTGGGTGACAGAGGGAGACTCCGTCTCTTAAAAAAAAAAAATTATATGTATGTGTATATCCACATCTATGTCTATCAGTTTATCTCCATATATACATATAGATATGTATCCACATTTATTTTCTCTCTATATAGATGTAGATACAGATTCATATCTACTCTGTAGAAAGAGAGAATAAATGTGGCAAAATGCAAAACAATTGATGAATCTGGGTAAAGGGTATTTAAGAGTTCTTTACATTATTTTTGCAAGTTTCCTGTTAGTTTGAAATTACTTCAAATTAAAATAAACGGGGGCCAGGCAAGAGGATCACCTGAGCCCAGGAGTTGGAGACTAGCCTGGCAACATGGTGAAACTCCGGCTCTACTAAAAGTACAAAAACTTAGCCAGGCATGGTGGCTCATACCTGTAGTGCCAGCTACTCGAGAGGCTGAGGTGGGAGGATTGCTATAGTCTAGGAGGTCGAGGCTGCAGTGAACCATGATTGTGCCACTGCATTCCAGTCTGGGCAACAAAGTGAGACCCTGTCTCAAAAATTTAAATAAATAAATTAATTACATTAAACAAACGTCAAAGAGGTTCAAAGAGAGGGAAAAGCTGAATCCCCAAGTGATATTGAGGGGAATTTCCCCACTCCTGTTGGAGTTAAGTGAGGTGCCAGAACTCATCCTATTACTTCTCTTTTTAAGGACTTTGCGGTGAATTAGTTGGTTTCTCTTTTGCTAACAGCCAGGAAGACACTCCAGCTGTCTTAGATCATCGTCGCGAGGCCAACCCACAGTGTCTGGTCCTTGGGGCTGGGCCTCCCGGGCCGGCCAGCTGGGAAATAAGACAGCACTGCTCACATACTGCATCTTTCCAAAGTGAAACTGGCAAGGGAGTCTGAGCTGCTGGGGCCCACACTGGAAAGTGGAAGAGAAAGTGCCGTTACGCTCTTTCTTTTTTTTTTTTTTGAGACGGAGTCTTGCTCTTTCGCCCAGGCTGGAGTGCAGTGGCGCAATCTCGGCTCACTGCAAGCTCCGCGTCCCGGGTTCACGCCATTCTCCTGCCTCAGCCTCTCCGAGTAGCTGGGACTACAGGCGCCCGCCACCACGCCCGGCTAATTTTTTGTATTTTTTAGTAGAGACGGGGTTTCACCGTGGTCTCGATCTCCTGACCTTGTGATCCGCCCGCCTCGGCCTCCCAAAGTGCTGGGATTACAAGCGTGAGCCACCGCGCCCGGCCCGTTACGCTCTTTCTAAAAAGCTACATGTATAGGCCGGGTGTCGTGGCTCACACCTGTATTCCCAGCACTTTGGGGGGCTAACACAGGTGGATCACCTGAGGTCAGGAGTTCAAGACCAGCCTGGCCAACTTGGCAAAACCTGTCTCTACTAAAAATATAAAAATTAGCTGGGCATGGTGGTGCATGCCTTATAATCCCAGCTACTTGGGAGGCTGAGGCGGGAGAATCACTTGAATCTGGGGGGACGGAGATTACAGTGGGCTGAGATCGGGCCACTGCACTCCAGCCTGGGCGACAACAGCAAAACTCCATCGAAAGAAAGAAAGAGAGAGACAGAGAGAGAGAGGAAGGAAGGAAGGAAGGGAGGGAGGGAGGGGAGAAGGAAGGAAGGAAGGTAGGTAAGTAGGAGACCTCACTGAGTGCGGTGGCTCACGCCTACAATTCCAGCACTTTGGGAGGCTGAGGTGGGAGGACTGCTTGAGTCCAGGGATTCAAGACTAGCTTGGGCAACATGGTCAGACCTTGTCTCTTCAAAGAAATAAATAAAAAGTTTTTTAATTAGTTGAGCTTGGTGGCACACACCTGTTTCAAAAACAAAAGTGTGGCCTCTCTTCTTGGTGCGGAAGAGCAGCTGCCTGCCTCACCTGGCCTGGGGTCCTGCAGGTTGAATGGGAGAGGAGAGCTTATTCATGTGGACACTTTGGCGGGAGGGAGTGCAAACCAGGACGGGCAGAGGGCATCTCTGAAGTTTTGTTCCCTGAACTTGGAGGTGCTCATTTCTGTGGAAACAGCCACTTGGCTGGCAGCATACCGTGGCAAGTCAGCCTTGGCTCCTTCCAGGTGGAGTCAGAGTCTCTCCAAAAGGGGTATCTCTTAAAGAGCCAGAACAGTCAATGGAAGGGGTGGGAACCACAGATGGATTCCAAGGATAGCAAGAGGGGACTCTGGGGATTTCAGGAGACAGTCTGTTTTGTTTTTTTGTTCTTTTGATATGGAGTTTCGCTCTTGTTGCCCAGGCTGGAGTGCAATGGCGCGATCTCGGCTCACCACAACCTCCGCCTCCCGGGTTCAAGCAATTCTCCTGCCTCAGCCTCCCTAGTAGCTGGGATTACAGGCGCCCGCCACCACGCCCAGCTATTTTTTTTTTTTTTTTGAGATGAAGTCTGACTCTGTCACCAGGCTGGAGTGCAGTGGCATGATCTCAGCTCACTGCAACCTCCGCCTCCCGGGTTCAAGCGACTCTCCTGTCTTAGCCTCCCGAGGAGCTGGGACAACAGGCACACACCACCACGCCCAGCTCATTTTTGTATTTTTAGTAGAGACAGGGTTTCACCATGTTGACCAGGATGGTCTCGATCTCTTGACCTCTTGATCCGCCCGCCTTGGCCTCCCAAAGTGCTGGGATCACAGACGTGAGGCACCGCACCTGGCCAATTTTTTTGTATTTTTAGTAGAGACGAGGTTTCACTATGTTGGCCAGGCTAGTCTTGAACTTCTGACCTCAGGCGATCCACCCACCTCAGCCTCCCAAAGTGCTGGAGTCTGTTGTTGTTGTCGTTGTTTGAGACAGAGTCTCACTCTGTCACCCAGGCTGGAGTGCAATGGCGCCATCTCGGCTCACTGTAACCTCCGCCTCCCAGGCTCAAGCGATTCTCGTGCCTCAGCCTCCCGAGTAGCTGGGACTACAGGCATGTGCCACCACACTTGGCTAATTTCTGTATTATTTGTAATGACAAGGTTTTGCCATGTTGCCCAGGCTGGTCTTGCACTTCTGAGCTCAAGTGATCCATCCACCTTGGCCTCCCAAAGTGCTGGAGTTACAGGTATGAGCCACCTCGCCCCAGCCTATTTTTCTTTTTCTCACTTTTTCAAGATTCAACTCAAGTCCTGTGAAGCAAGATCTCCTGGCTCTTGATCTTTTATGTATCAGTTTCCCCGTCTCTCAGGCCTAAGGAGGGGGTCAGGCTTATACAATGGCCATCTCCCTGCCCTGCCTGCTGGAGACAAAACCCAGCTTCCCGCCTTTGTCTGTCAGATGCGGGTCTCCCTGCTGAGGCCACCACCAGCTGCTGTGATTCATGGCATTGGACTAACAGGACTTCTCTCTCTCCTTCCGGCTGCCCTCCTCCTGCAGGGATGGGGCTTGGGGAGGGCGGTAGAGGCATGTTGAAAGCATTGGCTTTGGGGTCAGACTGCCTGGATTCATAGCCCAGCTCTGCCCTTTCAGCTGTGTGACCTTGGGCAAATTATTTAACCTCTCTATATCTCACTTTCCCCATCTGTAAAATGGGGAATAGCAATACCTCCCCTCTGTTGATCTGACCTGAGCATTAAACCCCGGGGAAGTGTGCACTCAGTAATGTTAGCTATTCTGATTATGCTGTCAGCCCAGAGGTGGAGGTGGGAGGAGCGAGTTCTGCTTTCAAAGGGGCCGTCTCCACACTCCTCCACTCCCAGCTACTCTACCCCATGAAGCCCACAGATCTTTGCTTGTGCTGGGACCTCTGACCCTCTTCTCAAGCTTTTCCGGCTGGAGAAATATTTCTCATATTTCAGGATTCAGAGGCAAAGGCCCCAGGGATCTCCCACAAACACACCTCCACCCTCAGTCCAAATAAACCACTTCCTCCTCTGGATCCTGCACTGCTGGACACTGGATGCCACATTGTATTGAAATTATTTGTGTAACCCAGGGGTTCCCCCCAGGCCCCCAGCCAACAAGGGTCACTAGTTCTTTAAAGTTGCTCCCATAGCCCCCACCCAAGCCGTCCCAACAGAACTCACCTCTGCCTTTCCTCCCAGGCCCCAATGGCCACCCGTCTCAGCTCCAGGGGTGAATCCAGAGGAATGTAGGCCAATCAGCTCCTTGCATTATCTCGGCGCTGTGGTTGGTAGAGGTTACCACATGACCCAGCTCACCCAATCAGACTGAAGGGAAGAATTTTAAATGTCTGGCTTAGGGAGCAGGCCTTCTCCTTGCTAGGGAAGACCAGGACACCTCTTCCCTTAGGTGTTGCTGGCAACCGTCTTGTTACCAAGAGGGTAGTTGCCCTTGAGCTGAAGCCAACCTAAAAGGAGGCAGCAGTGGAGACAGAAAGTTCCTGGGTCCGTGTGCCATCATTGAACTAACGAATTAATCCATTCCAAGGCCAAGAATCCCCTGGGACTTCCTGTTGGTAAAATAATACATTTCTTTCCGCGGGGCACAGTGGCTCATGCCTGTAATCCCAGCATTTTCAGAGGCCGAGGCGGGCAGATCACTTGAGGTCAGGAGTTGGAAATCAGCCTGGCCAACATGGCAAAACCCCGTCTCTACCAAAAATACAAAAATTAGCTGGGCTTGGTGGCACACGTCTGTAGTCCCGACTAGTTGGGAGGCTGAGAAATGAAAATCGCTTGAACCCGGGAGGTGGAGGTTGCAGTGAGCCAAGATCCACCACTGCACTCCAGCCTGGGCAACAGAGCAAGACTCTGTCTCAAAAAAAATAATAAAAATAATAAATAGGCTGGGCACAGTGGCTCAGGCCTGTAATCCCAGCACTTTGGGAGGCCGAGGCGGCAGATCACGAGGTCAGGGGTTCGAGACCAGCCTGACCAACATGGTGAAACCCCGTCTCTACTAAAAACACAAAAATTAGCTGGGTGTGGTGGTGCGTGCCTGTAATCCCAACTACTCAGGAGGTTGAAGCAGGAGAATCGCTTGAATCCGGGAGGCAGAGCTTGCAGTCAGCCGAGATCGCACCACTGCACTCCAGCCTGGGCTGGAGCAAGACTCCATCTAAAAAAAGAAATCAAATATTAGCCGGGCATGGTGGCGCGCACCTGTAATCCCAGTTACTCCCGAGGCTGAGGCAGGAGAATTGCTTGAACCCAGGAGGCGGAGGTTGCAGTGAGCTGAGATCATGCCAGTGCACTCCAGCCTGGGTGACAAGAGTGAAACTCCATCATAAAGTAATTAATTAAAAATAAATTTTATGTTTAAGCCAATTGAGTCGAGTGTTCACATGTAATCACATTGCACAAACTCACATTTAATTTATTGAGCACCTGACCCTGTGCAGTGGCTCACGCCTGTAATCCCAGCACTTTCGGAGGCCAAGGCAGGTGGATCACTTGAACTGAAGAGGTCGAGACCAACCTGGGCAACATGGTGAAACCCCATCTCTACAAAAAATACAAAAATTAGCTGGATGTGGTGGCGCACACCCATAGTCTCAGCTACTTGTGGGGCTGAGGTAGGCAGATTGCTTGTGCTGGGAGGTTGAGGCTGTAGTAAGCCGAGATCTTGCCACTGCACTCCAGCCTGGGTGATGGGAGTGAGACCCTGCCTCAAAAAAAAAAAAAAAGAAAGAAAGAAAAAAAAAATTGAGTGCTTAACGTGTGTCAGGCACTATTCTGAGAGCTTTTATGTGCATAGATTAACACTCACTGCACTGCAGCCTGGGTGACAGAGTGAGACTCTGTCTCAAAATAAAATAAGCTGTATAGCTGGGCGTGGTGGCTCATGCCTATAATCCCAGCACTTTGGGAGGTCGAGGCGGGCAGATCACCTGAGGTCGGGAGTTCAAAACCAGACTGACTAACATGGAGAAACCACATCTCTACTAAAAATACAAAATTAGCCAGGTGTGGTGGCACATGCCTATAATCCCAGCTACTAGGGAGACTGATGCAGGAGAATTACTTGAACCTGGGAGGCGGAGGTTGTGGTGAGCTGAGATCACGCCACTGCATTCCAGCCTGGGCAACAAGAGCAAAACTCCATCTCAAAAACAAAAAAAGAGGCTGGGCATGGTGGCTCACGCCTGTAATCCTGTGTCAGGAATTGGTGGGTTCTTGGTCTCACTGACTTCAAGAATGAAGCCATGGATTCTCACGGTGAGTGTTACAGTTCTTAAAGGCAGCGTGTCTGGAGTTTCTTCGTTCTGGTGGGTGCATGGTCTCACTGGCTCAGGAGTGATGCTGCAGACCTTCGAGGTGAGTGTTACAGCTCTTAAGGTGGTGCATCTGGAGTTGTTCGTTTCTCCCAGTGGGTTCATGATCTCGCTGACTTCAGCAGTGAAGCTATAGACCTTCATGGTGAGTGTTACAGCTCATAAAGGCAGTGTGGACCCAAAGAGTGAGCAGTAACAAGATTTATTGCAAAGAGTGAAAGAACAAAGCTTCCACAGCATGGAAAGGGACCACAGCAAGTTGCCACTGCTGGCTCAGGCAGCCTGCTTTTATTGTCTTATCTGGCCCCACCCACATCCTGCTGATTGGTCCATTTTACAGAGAGCCAATTGGTCCATTTTACAGAGAGCTGATTGGTCCGTTTTGACAGGGTGCTGATTGGTGCATTTACAATCCCTGAACTAGACACAAAAGTTCTCCACGTCCCCACTAGATTAGCTAGATACAGAGCGTCAACACAAAGGTTCTCCAAGTCCCCACCAGAGTAGCTAGATACAGAGTGTCGATTGGTGCATTCGCAAACCCTGAGCTAGACACAGGGTGCTGATTGGTGTGCTTACAAACCTTGAGCTAGACACAGAGTGTCAATTGGTGTATTTACAATCCCTTAGCTAGACATAAAGGTTCTCCAAGTCCCCACCAGACTCAGGAGCCCAGTTGGCTTCACCCAGTGGATCCAGTACGGGGGCTGCAGGTGGAGCTGCCTGCCAGTCCTGTGCCGTGCGCCCGCACTCCTCAGCCCTTGGGTGGTCGATGGGACTGGGCGCCGTGGAGCAGGGGGCGGCGCTCGTCAGGGAGGCTCCGGACACACAGGAGCCCACGCGGGGTGCGGGGAGGCTCAGGCATGGTGGGTTGCAGGTCCCGAGCCCTGCCCCACGGGGAGGCAGCTAAGGCCCAGTGAGAAGTCGAGCACAGCAGCTGCTGGCCCAGGTGCTAAGCCCCCCACTGCCCAGGGCCGGCGGGGCTGACCGGGGGCTCCCAGTGCAGGGCCCACCAAGCCCACCCCCACCCGGAACTCACGCTGACCCGCAAGCACCATGCACAGCCCTGGTTCCCACCCGCGCCTCTCCCTCCACACCTCCCCGCAAGCTGAGGGAGCTGACTCCGGCCTTGGCCAGCCCAGAAAGGGGCTCCCACAGTGCAGCGGCGGGCTGAGTGGGCACCAAGGCCGAGGAGGCACCGAGAGCAAGCGAGGGCCGTGAGGGCTGCCAGCACGCTGTCACCTCTCTCTTTTTTTTTTTTTTTTTTTTTTTTTTTGAGACGGAGTCTCGCTGTGTTGCCCAGGCTGGAGTGCAGTGGCACAATCTCGGCTCACTGCAAGCTCCGCCTCCCGGGTTCACACCATTCTCCTGCCTCAGCCTCTCCGAGTAGCTGGGACTACAGGCGCCCGCCACCACGCCCGGCTAATTTTTTTGTATTTTTAGTAGAGACGGGGTTTCACCGTGGTCTCAATCTCCTGACCTCGTGATCCGCCCACCTCAGCCTCCCAAAGTGCTGGGATTACAAGCGTGAGCCACCGCACCCGGCCGCTGTCACCTCTCAATCCCAGCACTTTGGGAGGCCGAGGCAGGTGGATCACCTGAGGTCGGGAGTTCAAGACCAGCCTGACCAACATGGAGAAACCCTGTCTCTACTAAAAATACAAAATTAGCCGGGCATGGTGGCCAGTGCCTATAATCCCAGCTACTCGGGAGGCTGAGGCAGGAGAATCGCAGGAACGCAGGAGGCGGAGGTTGCGGTGAGCTGATACGGCGCCATTGCGCTCCAGCCTGGGCAACAAGAGCGAAACTCCGTCTCAAAAAAAAAGAGTCTAGCAAACCTTTCCAGAGACTTCTCTTGGGCCAGCCTTCCCCATGGACTCTTGGCAGGTGGCTTCTTTCTTCAGGCTCTGAGATTTCTCTACATTCATCCTTCCTGCTGGCTTTCAGGTCTCAAGCCTTCTGCCCTCCTGCCCCATTTCCTTACCCAGAGCCCTCTCTCCAGTCCTCCAGGCCACGGCCAGGAAGAGGACAGTGCCTTTCGCACCCAAGAAAGTCATCAAAGTATTTGGCCATGCAGAATCTTTATCTCTCCAGCCAAATGCTATGGCCTGGTTTTGTTTGTTTGTTTGTTTCTTTTCTGAGACAGAGTGTCGCTCTGTCCCCCGGGCTGGAGTGCAGTGGTGCGATCTCGGCTCACTGCAACCTCCAACTCCCTGGTTCAAGCGATTCTCCTACCTCAGCCTCCCGAGTAGCTGGGATTACAGGCATGCGCCACCACGCCCAGATAATTTTTGTATTTTCAGTAGAGATGGGATTTCACCAGGTTGGCCAGGCTGGTCTCAATCTCCTGACCTCATGATCCACCTGCCTTGGGCCTCCCAAAGTGCTGGGATTACAGGCATGAGCCACCGCACCTGGCCTGGCTTGGTTTTTAACCTCACATGTGTTTCCTCCCTGGGAGTCTGTGAGCATCCTGAAGCTCCATGGTGGGTGGATTCTGGCCTGCGGCTCCAGGGCCCAGCCTTATTCCAGTGAGTGTCCAAGGGAGGGAGGATGGAGTTGGCGACCCCTTGCCCTTCCTGTCCTGGTCCCACCTCCCAGTGAGTCAGCTTGGAGCCAGGCCTCTGGGCCTTTCCTGTCTCCTCTCTGGCTCCGGAACAACAGCCGGAAGTGAGCTGCGCCCAGGCTGTTTTGGGACTTGGCGGACTGGCAGGTGTTGGCTGACTGTCGCCTGGAGGCCAGGCCCATTGCTCAGTTCCCCACATCCCACAGCCAGCTCCTGCTCTCACCCAGAGGATGGGAGAACCCCATCCCAAGAGATGAGCAATGGATACCAGTGGATGTGTGGGTACTCAGGGCACCCCAGCTCCTGAATAGAGGGGACAGGGTCAGAGAAGGCCAGAGGATGAACCCTGAAGCCAGAAGTCTTGGGTTAGAATCCTAGGCACGTTACTTTAACTCTGCCTCAACTGCCTCATCTGTAAAATAACAGTGGGGATAATAATAGTCATTCTCTACAAGATTGCTGGAGAGTAAGGCCGGGTGCGGTGGCTCACGCCTGTGATCCCAGCACTTCGGGAGGTCAAGGTGGGCGGATCACCTGAGGTCAGGAGTTTGAGACCAGCCTGACCAACATGGAGAAACCCCATCTCTACTAAAAAAATACAAAATTAGCCAGGCCGGTGGCCGGTGCCTGTAATCCCAGCTACTCGGGAGGCTGAGGCAGGAGAATTGCTTGAACCCAGGAGGAGGAGGTTGCAGTGAGCCAAGATTGTGCCATTGCACTCCAGCCTGGGCAACAAGAGCGAAACTCCGTCTCAAAAAAAAAAAAAAAAATTGCCAAAGACTAAATGCATTTATATCTGTAAAGCACACAAAGGAGTGCCTCACACATGAGAAGCACTAAGTTCATGTTTGTTACACGAAAAACATAAATTCGATAAATATTTGCTAAGGGCCCACCATGTGCAGGCCCAGGTCAGGTGCTGGAGACACAGCAAACAAGGTGGACACAGCGAACAAGGTGGACACAGAAGCTGCCCCCAAGAAAGGGCATCGGGCATCTCCCACAGGGGGACCAATTCAGTACGTGAAGCGGAGCCTGGGAATGTGTTAGGGCATGGCGCTTACAGTGAAGCTGAAATTTCCATGAACACGGCTGGGTGCAGTGGCTCATGCCTGTCATCCTTGTGCTTTGGAAGGCTGAGGTGGAAGTATCCTTGAGGCAGGAATATCCTTGAGGCCAAGAGTTCAAGACCAGCCTGGGCAACATGGTGAGACCCCTATCTCTACGAAGAAAAATTAAAATTAGCTGGGTGTGGTGGTACATGCCTATAGTCCTAGCCACTCAGGAGATTGAGGCGGAAAGATTCCTTGAACCCAGAAGCTATGATTGCACCACTGCATTCCAGCTTGGGCGACAGAGCCAGACCCTGTCTCTATTTTTAAAAAAGTTCCGGCACGTCATGGTGGCTCACGCCTGTAATCCCAGCACTTTAGGAAGCCAAGGTGGGCAGATCACTTGAGGTGAGGAGTTCAAGACCAGCCTGGCCAACATGCTGAAACCCCATCTCTGCTAAAAATACAAAAAGTAGCCAGGTGTGGTGGCGCACACCTGTAATCTCAGCTACTTGGGAGGCTGAGGCATGAGAATTGCTTGAACCTGGGAGGTGGAGGTTATAGTGAGCCGAGATCGTGCCACTGCACTCCAGCATGGGTGACAGAGTGAAACTCCGTCTCAAGAAGAAAAAAAAAAATTCCCTGAACCAGTAGGGAAACTGACACCTTGGGGAGGGGCAGGGAGTTGCTTGGGATCACTAAAAATTGGGGATCTTTTTTTGTGAGGGGCACATAGCTGCTATTGTAGTATTGTTTTTTGATTGTTCCCAATTTACATGGGAGGAACTGAGCCGAGAAGTTAAGTAACTTAGTTGAGATCACATGACTAGGAAATGGTAGAGCCAAGATTGAACCCCAGCCAGCCTGGCTAACCAAACAGTAGCATGAGGCTGATCATTAACTGTCTTTTACGGAATATCCACAACATACTTGCAAAATACATCTTCTTCATCCTCACACCACCCGATGAAGGAGGTACCGTTAAGGTCTGCATTTCACAGGTGAAGGAACTGAGCCCCAGGGAGGTTGTGTGATTTACCCAGGGTCTCACTTCTAGGCAGTGGCAGAGTTGGGGTTTCTCGACACAGGGTTATCCTGCTGCCCAAGACCTCTTAATTCCCAGCTGGCTTTCCCTGGCTAGAGCCGGTGCCATCCCCCATCCATCCCATCCCTTCTAGGGTGTACGTGCAGAGAATGCAGAAGTCATTGAACTACGGTCTGGACAAATGGGCATTATGAGCAAGGTCCTTCTGCCAAGCAGCCACAGCCAAGTGGATGCTGTCCTAGACTAGCCACCTCCCCCCTCCCTCCAGCTTGACCCTAAAATCCAGGATTCTTTGGAAAGACTAGACTCCACTAGGCTGAGAACACCCCAGTGCCAACAGCAAGGGCTTCAGCTCTACTGTATCCTCCACACACATTATGTGAAGGTGAAACTTCACAAGAACCCCAAGAAGAAGGTTCTAGTACTATCCTCATTTTTCAAGAGGCAGGACAGTAGAGGGATAAGAGCACTGACTTCGAGCAGAGGCTGCCTGGGTTCCCTCCCCCACCCGGCCACTAGGTCTGCCCGAGGCCCTGTCTTAGTCATGGCCTTGCTCACCTAACCTCTCTGGCCCTCAGTCTCTTCATCACTAGGAAGACGATGAGACTGGTACCTATAACTCATAGGGAGGATAAAAGAACTAGAAGCATTAGGATATGTGCACAGCACATAATGAGCACCATGTGTTTGCCATTGTATGGAAACTGAAGCTCAAGAAAGTTATATGACTTGGCCTACGTCACATGAGTACCATGTGGAAGAGCCAGGACTTGAACTCAAGTCTGTCCAACTCCAAAGCAGCCCTCTCTCCTCACATACTCAGGGCATCGAGCTCCTTGATGGATGAGTAGAGTTTTTAGATTGAAGGAAGGTGGACATTTCAGGTTGTTCACAGATGGGAATGGGCTGTATAGCAACTAGTAGTAGTTCCAGGGTGAGTGCCACATCCCCACAGCTCTAACATCCAGTCTGATGGACATTCAAGTCATTGGACACAGGATTCCGAGCGCCTACTCTGTGCCAGGTCAGGTACTAGGCATGAGAAAGGAGAAAGAAAGCATATGCAGTTCACGAAGCTCAACGATCCAGTGGGGGAGATGGATGGGCAAGTGAATCACAATGATACAGTGAAATAATGGCTCTGTAGTGCTGAAGACAGGTGCAAAGAGTAAATTCTCCCTGGGAAGCAGTTGAGGAAGTCTCCATGGAGGAACTGGCATTTGAACTGGACCTTTAAGAACTGAACAAGGCCTGGCGCGGTGGCTCACGCCTGTAATCCTAGCACTTTGGGAGGCTGAGGCGGGTGGATCACCTGAGTGATTCAAGTTTGAGACCAGCCTCGCCAACATGGTGAAACCCCGTCTCTGTACCAAAAATACAAAAATTAGCCGGGCATGGTGATGCGTGCCTGTAGTCCCAGCTACTTGGGAGGCTGAGGCAGGAAAATCACTTGAACCCAGGAGGCAGAGGTTGTGGTGAGCTGAGATTGCACCACTGCACTCCAACCTGGGCGACAGAGCAAGACTGTCTCAAAAAAAAAAAAAAAAAGCTGAGCAAGTTCAAAACAGGAAAAGTGAATCCACCCCAGACAGAGGGCCTAGCAGGAGCAAGTGCAGAGAATCACAGGGCACATGGGGCATTCAGGGGAGTGGAGAGTTCCATATGCCCCAGGCAGGGCCGATGAGACTGCCGAAGTGGTTCAAGGTCAGAGTAGGAGGGCCTTTCTCTTGGTCAGAACTCCTGGGTTGCAACAGACAGAAAACGCAATTCCAAGCGGCTTAGAAAAAAAGAAAATCCATTGACTCAAAAAACTGAACATTCACCTCCTTTGAGAATGAAAGTTAAAAAGAAAAAACAATAGAGTATATTAGTGTATTCGCTTCAGGTATAGCTCAAATAATGCTTTCAAGACTTGGCCTTGCCATCTCTCTGCTTCTCCTTGTGTTGGCTTCACTCTGAAGCAGGCCCTTTCCAAATGGAGGCTCCAAGACCAGGGGAAAGAAAGATTCATTTCTCCAGATATTTATTTATTTATTTATTTTATTTACTTTTTTGAGATGAAGTCTCACTCTTGTCCCTCAGTCTGGAGTGCAATGGCATGATCTCGGTTCACTGCAACCTCTGCCTCCTGGGTTCAAGCAATTCTCCTGCCTCAGCCTCTCAAGTATCTGGGATTACAGGTGCGTACCACCACGCCCAGGTAATTTTTTGTATTTTAAGTAGAGACGGGGTTTCACCATGTTGGCCAGGCTGGTCTCAAAGTCCTGACGTCAGGTAATCCACCCGCCTAGGCCTTCCAAAGTGCTGGAATTACAGGCGTGAGCCACCGCGCCCGGCCCATTTCTCCAGATATTTATACACAGGTTCTGAACTTGAATTTCATTGGACTGGTTTAGGTCACGTGACTATGTCTAAACCAATTGCTGTATAGAGGTGGTGGGAGTGCGGGTGGAACAATCAGATTGGTCAAGTTGGGGTCACATGTCTAATTCAAGGCCTGAGCTCCACTGGAAACATATGGACTGAGAGTGGGGGCCCAGGTGCTTCCCCAGAAATAGACTTGGAGCTCCTATGGAAAAGGCATGGGTGCTGAGTGGGCAAGATGACAAGCCTGAACACTGAGGTCATGGTCTTTTAGGTAGTGAGGAGTCAGCGAGGGCTTTAATTTGAGGACAGAGCAGTTTGGACTCAACTTGGGTTTTCTGAGTGAAGAAGGGAGAGATGATGAGGACAGAGATGTTTGTAGATGAAAGTTTCTTTGAGAGATCCTGGAGGCCTGGGGCAGCAGGCATGCAGAGGAGGGCGAGAGGCAAAGGCTGCCTGGCTGGGATGCCCCAGTTGTTACTGGAAGGGCTGCTTCAAGGACCAAGACCACATCACCCCCTGGCTACGGGCCTTCAGATGCCAGCAAGAGCGTGGGCTAAGGGCCCAGCCTCCCTGCCCCGCAATACCCATGACTAACTGTTTCCCTCCATCTGCCCCCGCACTTACTCACCCCCACTGGGCCCCAGAGAATCTGATCTCTCATGGTCCCAGTTGTGAGGTGGTCACCTTGTCATAAGGTGCTGGTAGTGGTGGAGGCTGGCCACCTTCACCCCTCCCAGCCTTAACAACCACTTTGTTAGTTTCTAACCTCCCACCCCATCCCTCTGGGGCCTGGAACATCACCCCGTGGGCTCCAGGCAGGCCAGCTCCTCTCCCTGGTGAATGGAGCCATTGTAAGATCAGCCTAAGAGCTGGCAGGAACTAGCCTGGCACACGTGGCTCTCCCAGAGTCCCTAAGTCCAGCCATTCTTGGTGCTGGGTGCTTGGGCCTGCTCAGAAATGAAAGAGGAGGCCTGAGGGGGCTTGGGCTGCTGTAGCAGGTTTCAGGACCTGCTGCAGCTAGGCCCCTGAATATACTATGCTCGGCCTCAGGTCTGAGGGAGGAGGCTGGGGGCCAGGGCTTGACCCTGGAGCCTTCAAAACTTTGCAGCAGGAGGGACTTGCCAGTTGGGCCCTGATATATCGGGGGCTTTTACCAAACTGAAAGCTGTGATGTGATAGAAAATGCCAGAACTCTGTTCATGGTGGTCCAGCCAACCCCATAGAACTCTGGAGGGAAAGGAGGGACCCTGAGGCCATTCGGGAAAGATTATGAGGTTTGGGAGTTGGTGGTGAGAAAGTGGGGAGTTTGGGACTTGCCATTTCACCACAGACTGCCTTCCAGAGCCTTCCAGACTGAGCCTGGGGTGATGGTGTCAAAATACTTAGCTACTGTTTATTGAAGACCTATTAAGTGGTTAAGCACTGTGCCCAGAACTTCACATATCCTATCTCATTTAGTTTTTATAACATCCATATAAGGCAGGTATTATCATTATTCTCAGGGCTGTCATGTACTGTTGCCCAGATTGTTCACTGCACAAAGGTACCCAGCCAGAGATGAGTATGTGAAGGCTAAAATCCACCCAGTGCTCTACTCACCCACTCTGCTCCTGTGGGTCTGTGTCTACTATAAGAAGGTCCTCTTTTTCTTATGTTATAGCTGGGAAGTTAGGCTCTGAGAAGATGAAATTACTTGTCAAAATCTTCATAACAGGTAAGTGTAAGATCAGATCTGCTGACTCCAAAATCCCTCAATGAACCACTGTACCCTCTATCTTCAGGCTTATGCACTCACACTCCTCTCTGCTTTTCTCTTTCCTCGGGACCCAACTGCTCACAGTAGACAACGTGGTAGGAGGCAAAAGCCTGGGCCGGGAGATAGGAGACCTGAGTTGCAGGCCTGGCTGCACCTTAGTATTCACCTTTCCTCTTCACACCTCGGTCTCCTTATCTGTAAAGTGGGAATTTCAATTAGAGTTCTTTAGAAGCAAGAGAAACCAACTTGGGCTTACTGGAAAAAAAAAGGAAAGCAGTGGAAGAATCTGGGGCTGCCTGTAGAACGGAAGGAGGAGCTAAACTAGGCCTTGGATAGAACAGCAACCTCACTCCAGGGATCCAGCAATGGACGTTTGGGCTAGGTCCCTGTGGCATCCCCACATCTATGTGAGCCACTGTGCCTGGGAGAGGGACTCATACCCAGCTCACAGGGATTGCCTGATTCAAGTGAGCTCTGGGTGGAGAGGCTCTCTGCAGGCTGCAAAGTAGATGTGATTCAAGGGAACATCGTATGTGGCTCTGTTCCTCCTGTCCCAGGAAAAAGTGTGAGCAAGGCCAGCCTCCGGCCCTGGCTTGCCACTGACTGACTGCCCAAGGTTACGTGTCCTTGGACAAGTTACTTCTCCTTCTGGGCCAGAGTTATCCACAGAAGGAAGATGATTATCTGTAAGGCCAGTTTTTAGCTCACTAAGGTGTTAGCAACTGATTGCAGGGAATTGAAAAGACATTCCTGTGAGCATTTGCTCAACCTAAAAGAATGAATCATGGATGGTGGAATTTCAGGCATCCATGAAGATGATGTTGGGTGGAGTTTTTGTGTGGTTACACCAAGTGGAAAAATATTCACTGCACGTAGGAGACCGAGTAGGGAGAGGGGCAGCCTGGGCACGGTACCCCTACTTCGCACCTCTAGGACTTCTGCCATGAGAGGGCTACAGAGATCCCGCTCGGCCAAGAGGTTGGCCACACTTGAGAGCTGGGTCACTGGAAGGGCTCCAGGCAGAGGAAGAACAGCTAGCTGTTGGGAGACATGGAGCCTCCTGACCACTCCTATCCCCATGTCTTTGTGAAACAGACACACATATTCATGGCAGCCGGCTGAGGCACTGTGCAAAAAGGACTTCAGTTCTCCTGTCTGGGCCTCAGTTTCCACCTCTGTCAAATGGGGATAAGGTCACTGTTGCTCTAACCTCATGGGGTCTTTCTAAAAATCAAATGGGACAAGACATCCGAAAGAAAAGCGAGGAAACTTAGGATCTTGGTGCTAAATAAGGACTAGAATGTCATGTCATGGAGCAGGTCTTCTCTCTGTCTTCTGCACTACTGTGTCCTCAGTGCAGCATGGAGCCAGCACATAGTAGGTGCTCAAAAAATTATTTATTGAGGCCAGGCACAGTGGCTCACACCTGTATTCCCAGCACTTTGGGAGGCTGAGGCAGGCGGATCACTTGAGGTCAGGAGTTCGAGACCAGCCTGGCCAACGTGGTGAAACCTGTCTCTACTAAAAAAAATTACAAAAATTAGCCAGGCACGGTGGCTCACGCCTATAATCCCAGCACTTCGGGAGGCCTAGGTGGGTGGATCATGAGGTCAGAAGTTCGAGATCAGCCGGACCAACATGGTGAAACCGCATCTCTAATAAAAATACAAAAATTAGCTGGGCATGGTGGTGCAAGCCTGTAGTCCCAGCTACTCGGGAGGCTGAGGAAGAGAACTGCTTGAACCCGGGAGGTGGAGGTTGCAGTGAGCCAAGATCACACCACTGCACTCCAGCCTGGGCGACAGAGCAAGATTCCTCTCAAAAAAAAAGAAAAATTACAAAAATTAGCCGGGCGTGGTGGCGCCTGCCTATAGTCCCAGCTACTTGGGAGGCTGAGGCAGGAGAATCACTTGAACCTGGGAGGCGGAGGGGGAGGCTGCAGTGAGCCAAAATCGTGCCACTGCAACTCCAGCCGGGATGACAGAGCAACAAGACTCCATCTCAAAAAAAAAAAAAAAAGTATTGAGTATTAATAAGTAATATCTATAGGTTTTTATGTTCCAAGCGTTGATCTGAATTTTTGTTTTGTTTTGTTTTGCTTTTTGAGATGGAGTCTCGCTCTTGTTGGCCAGGCTGGAGTGTAGTGGCATGATCTTGGCTCACTGTAACCTCTGCCTCCTGGGTTCAAGCGATTCTCCTGCCTCAACCTCCGGAGTAGCTGGAATTACAGGCATGTGCCACCATACTTGGCTACTTTTTGTATTTTTAGTAGAGAGGAGATTTCATCATGTTGGCCAGGCTGTTCTTGAATAGATGATCTGCCTGCCTTGGCCTCCCAAAGTGCTGGGATTACAGGTGTGAGCCACTATGCCCAGCCTGATTGTTTTTTAGGGACAGGGTCTCTCTCTGTCACCCAGGCCAGAGTGCCGTGACACAATCATAGCTCACCGCAGCCTTGAACTCCTGGTCTTAAGCGATTTTCCTGCTTCAGCCTCCCAACTAGCTGGGACTATAGGTATGAGTCCCCACAGCCAGTGGTCTGAATTTTCCAGGTATTCATTCTTTTAATCCTTACGATGATACTGGTACTGTTATTATCATCCCCACTTTGGAGATAAAGAGACTGAGATGATGTCACTTGCCCAAGGCCATGCAGCTAGTAAGAGGTAGAGCTGGACTTTGAACCTAGATAGTCTGGTTCTAGGGTCTGCTCTTAAGCATAACTCTACCTGCTGAATGGCTGGCTAAGTGAGCAAATTGAATGAATACATGAATGCATGAACAAGGATATGAATAAATGGAGTTTGAGTTTCAGACTCCTCAAAGCTTTTACTTAAAGAACATGGGCCAAGGCCGGGCGCAGTGGCTCACGCCTGTAATCCCAGCACTGTGGGAGGCAGAGGTGGGTGGATCACGAGGTCAGGAGTTTGAGACCAGCCTGGCCAATATAGTGAAACCCCATCTCTACTAAAAATACAAAAATTAGCCAGGTGTGGTGGTGCACGCCTGTAGTCCCAGCTACTCGGGAGGCTGAGACAGAAGAATCGCTGGAACCCGTGAGGCAGAGGTTGCAGTGAGCCGAGATCACGCCACTGCACTCCAGCCTAGGTGACAGAGCGAGAGTCTGTCTCAAAAAAAAAAAAAGGCGGTGGGGGGGAGCTGGGCATGGTGGCTCATGCCTGTAATCTCAGCACTTTGGGAGGCTGAGGTGGGTGGATCACCTGAGGTCAGGAATTCGAGACCAGCCTGACCAACATGGAGAAACCCCATCTCTACTAAAAATGCAAAAATTAGCCAAGCATGGTGGCATATGCCTGTAATTCCAGCTACTGGGGATGCTGAGGCAGGAGAATCGCTTAAACCGGGGAGGTGGAGGTTGTGGTGAGCTGAGATCACGCCATTGCACTCCAGCCTGGGCAACAAGAGTGAGACTCTGTCTCAAAAAAAAAAAAAAATAAAAAGAACATGGGCCAAGGCCAGGCATGGTGGCTCACGCCTGTAATTCCAACACTTTGGGAGGCCAAGGCAGGTGGATCACGAGGTCAGGAGTTCAAGACCATCCTGACCAACATGGAGAAACCCTGTCTCTACTAAAAATACAAAATTAGCAGGACATGGTGGCGCATGCCTGTAATCCCAGCTACTCAGGAGGCTGAGGCAGGAGAATCACTTGAACCCAGGAGGCAGAGGTTGTAGTGAGCCAAGATCGTGCCATTGCACTCCAGCCTAGGCAACAAGAGTAAAAATTTATCTCAAAAAAAAAAAAATACAAAAATTAGCTGGGCATGGTGGCAGCTGCCCGTAATCCCAGCTACTCAGGAGGCTGAGGCAGGAGAATAGCTTGAAACCAGAAGGCGGAGGTTACAGTGTGCCAAGATCACACCACTGCACTCCAGCCTAGGCAAAAGAGTGAAACTCCGTCTTAAAAAAAAAAAAAGAATACGGGCCGAAACTTCTAGCAAGAATTCTTCTTTTTTATTATCTATCAGCAGGCTTTGGCATTTACAGAAAACATTTTACAAATGTAACTGGGTACAGTGGCTCATGCCTATAATCCCAGCGCTTTGGGAGGCCAAGGTGGGAGGATTGCTTGAGCCCAGGAGTTTGAGACCAGCCTAAGCAACACAGCAAGATCCCATTTCTACAAAAAATACAAAAATTGGCTGGGCGTGGTGGCGCTCGCCTGTGGTCCCAGCTACTCAGGAAGCTGAGGTGGGAGGATGGCTTGAGCCCAGGAGGTTGAGGCTGCAGTGAGTCATGATCGCGCCATGGTACTCCAGCCTGGGTGACAGAGTGAGATCTTGTCTCAAAAAAGAAAAAAGAAAAACAACAACAAAAAAACCCCAAAATCAAATGCAACAGTGTGTTCTAATTGGTCTTGTCATTTTTCTCCAAATCTGTTCTTCCTCTTTGTCTCCTCCAATTTCAACTCATGCTGTCATAGAGGACAAGCTGCCTAAGCTAGAAATATTCAAATCATAGTTGACACCTTTCTCTCTCTGACTTGGACAGTCCCTGGACCAACTTCTCAAGGTCACAGCAGAAACTTTATCTAACATCAAGGTCATCCAGATGTTGATGTCTGTCATCTAACAAGTGTTACAGCTCACTGAGGCCCTTTTATGCTTTAAGATTTTATGAAAAATCGGCTCTAATATCTCACCCCACTGTAATGGGCTTCATGGCTTGTCTGCTGTTTCAGTCAAAACCATTGCAGCAAAATGAATCAACTGAAACTTAGTGGCTTAAAGCAGTATCATTTTGGCCGGGCGCGGTGGCTCATGCCTGTAATCCCAGCACTTTGGGAGGCTGAGGCGGGTGGATCACCTGAGGTCAGGAGTTTGAGACCAACCTGGCCAACCTGGTGAAACCCTGTCTCTACTAAAAATATGAAAATTAGCTGGGCGTGGTGGTGGGCACCTGTAATCCCAGCTATTTGGGAGGCTGAGGCAGGAGAATCACTTGAACCTGGGAGGCGGAAGTTGCAGTGAGCCGAGATCGCGCCATTGCACTCCAATCTGGGGGACAGAGCAAGACTCCGTCTCAAAAAAGAAAAAAAAAATGTATATATATATCATTTTATCATTACTTCTCATGGTTCTACAGGTTGTGCACAAATCCACAGGATTTTTCATGTGGTTGCAGTCAGTTGGTGAATGGGGTTGGAGTGACCTAGAGGCTTTCTGACTCACATGTCTGGCAATTAACACTGGTTATCAACTGGGAAGTCGGTTGGGGCTATTGGCCAGAACACCTACATATGGCCTCTTAATGTGGCCTGGGCACAGTTTAGCAACTGGATTCCAAGAATAAGTGTCCCAAGAAATAGGAAGTGAAACCAACCAGTTTCTTAAGATTTGGGTCACTTCCATCATACTCCATTAGTCAAATAGTCATAGAGCCCACATTCAAGGGGATGGCATACAAAACCCCACATCTAGGCTGGGCACAGTGGCTCACATCTGTAATCCCAGCACTTCAGGAGGCTGAGGCAGGAGGATCACTTGAGCCCAGGAGTTCAAGAGCAGCCTAGGTGACATAGTGAGACCTCGTCTCTACAAAAAAAATTTTAAATTTCTTTTCTTTTTTTTGAGACGGAGTCTTGCTCTGTCACCCAAGCTGGAGTGCAGAGGTGTGATCTCAGCTCACTGCAACCTCCGCCTTCCGGATTCAAGCAATTCTCCTGCCTCAGCCTCCCGAGTAGCTGGGATTACAGGCATCTGCCACCACGCCTGGCTAATTTTTTTGTATTTTTTTTAGTAGAGACGGGGTTTCACCATATTGGCCAGGCTGGTCTCGAACTCCTGACCTTGTGATCCACCCGCCTCGACCTCCCAAAGTGCTGGGATTACAGGCGTGAGCCACCACGCCCGGCCACAAAAAAAATTTTTTTTAATTAGCCGGGGATGGTGGTGCATGCCTGTAGTCTCAACTACTTGGGATGCTGAGGTGGGAGGACCGCTTGAGTCCAAGAAGTTGAGGCGGCAGTGAGCCATGATTGTGCACTCCAGGCTGGGTGACAGAGCAAGACCCTGTCTCAAAAAGAAAAAAAAGAAAAACAAAACCCCACATCTTAATGAGAGAAATGTCAAAGAATTGTGGGGCCATGTTTTATAACCACCGCACCTCCCAATCTCTCTGGGGACTTTTGGGGAGGAGGTCCATTTCTCCTAGCCAGCCTCTACCTCTCTTCCTTCTGTATAACCTGCTGCAGCTGAATTCCATTTTTTTGGGGGGGGGGCGGGGGATGAAGTCTCACTGTTGCCCAGGCTGGAGTGCAGTGGTGCAGTCTCGGCTCACTGCAACCTCTACCTCCTGAGTGCAAGCAGTTCTCCTGCCTCAGCCTCCCAAGTAGCTGGGACTACAGGCACCTGCCACCATGCCCAGCTATTTTTTTGTATTTTTAGTAGAGATGGAGTTTCACCATGTTGGCCAGGCTGGTCTCAAACTCCTGACCTCATGATTCATCCGCCTCAGCCTCCCAAAGCACTGGGATTACAGGTGTGAGTCACCGCGTCCGGCCTGCAACTGAATTCTTTTTTTTTTTTTTTTTTTTGTGACGGAGTCTCTCTCTGTTGCCCAGGCTGGAGTGCAGTGGCGCAATCTCGGCTCACTGCAAGCTCCGCCTCCCAGGTTCACGCCATTCTCCTGCCTCAGCCTCTCCGAGTAGCTGGGACTACAGGCGCCCGCCACCACGCCCGGCTAATTTTTTTGTATTTTTTTTTAGTAGAGACGGGGTTTCACCGTGGTCTCGATTTCCTGACCTCGTGATCTGCCCGCCTCGGCCTCCCAAAGTGCTGGGATTACAAGCGTGAGCCACCGCGCCCGGCTGCAACTGAATTCTTGATCTCCTTCAGCTGTCAACTCCCTTGAGGGCCTTTCCACCCCCCCCCCCCCCCACCACCCCCACCACCCCCCATCCCCCCACACACACTGGCAGCGCAGGGATAGAACATATAGCCCTTTTTGCTTGATTTTCTCCAAGGCCATGTGTCAAGATGTGGTAGACATTTACTGATTTGTGGATGATGGGTGGGGGAGTTGCATTGCAATGCAGCTGTGTACAGACAACTTAAAACTGAACATCAGGTTCATTCTTAAGAGTCCTTCAGCCATCCTGGCCCGCTGGTCCTCTTTCCTTTCCTGGCTCCCTCTGCCCACCAGGTTGCCAGACCCTCTCCAACTTTCAGCCCACTCTCATCTCCTCTTTCATCTCCCCCTCCAAATTCTACTTACTTTTTTTTTTCAGACGGAGTCTCGTTCTGTCACCCGGGCTGTAGTGCAATGGCATGATCTCAGCTCACGGCAACCTCCACCTCCCAGGTTAAAGCAATTCTCCTGCCTCAGTCTCCTGAGTAGCTGGGATTACAGGCACCTGCTACCAGGCCCAGCTAATTTTTGTATTTTTAGTAGAGACAGAGTTTCACCATGTTGGTCTGGCTGGTCTCGAACTCCTGACCTCGTGATCCAACCATCTCGGCCTCCCAAAGTGCTGAGATTACAAGCGTGAGCCACAGCTCCCGGCCTCTACTTGCTTCTTAATCCTGAACAACTAAGTTCTCTGCCTCCTCTCCTTCCCAGTGCATTCCAGCCTCAGCAAGCCATTCTCTTTCCACAAATTTAATGTCCTTTCAGCCAAGAAAAATGTTAAAACATGGCCAGGCAATGGTGGCTCATGCTTGTAATCCCAACACTCTGGGAGGCTGAGGCAGGCAGAAGGATTTCTTGAGCTCAGGAGTCAAGGCTACAGCAAGCTGTGTTTGTGCCGCTGCACTCCAGCCTGGGTGACAGAATGAGACCCTGTGTCTCTCACACACACACACACACACACGCACACACGCACACACACACACAATGTGTTTGGGAAATGCTGGATTAAAGTGAAGCAGGCCTCCTCTGATTGCAGCGCCTTCAAATGGTGCTTTCTGTGCTAAAGGCAATGCTCTTACCTGTTCTCTGCTGTACTGTAGCCATTAACCCCATGTGTCTATTGAGCACTTGAAATGTGGCTAGTGAGACCGAATAACTGAGTTTCAAATTTTATTTATGTTTAATTTAAATAGTCCCATGTGTTTAGTGGCTACCATATTGGGCAGCACAGTTTCAGTGCCTTTAATATCCTGAAAGTTGTTAAATGGCTTTTCCCAAAATGTTTGGCCAAAGATATTCTTTTTTTCTGTGAATCTCGCTCTGTCGCCCAGGCTGGAGTGCAGTGGCGCAATGTGGGCTCACTGCAACCTCTGCCTCCCAGGTTTAAGCCATTCTCCTGCCTCAGCCTCCTGAGTAGCCGGGATTACGGGCGCCCACCACCACGCCCAGCTAACTTTTTGTATTTTTTTTTTTTTTTTTTTTACACTACATGACTTCAAAATTTATTACAAAGTATAGTCACCAAAACAGCATGGTACTGGCATAGAAACAAACACATAGACCAATAAAACAGAATAGAGAATCCAGAAATAAATCCACACATTTACAACAACTCATTATTGAGAAAGGCACCAAAAACATACAATTGGGAAAGGACAGTCTTTTCAATAAATGGTATTAGAAAAACTACATAACTCTATGCAAAAGAATGAAACTAGCAGCCATAGAAAACGATGAGTTCATGTCCTTTGTAGGGACATGGATGAAGCTGGAAATCATCATTCTCAGCAAACTATCTCAAGGACAAAAAACCAAACACCGCATGTTCTCATTCATAGGTGGGAATTGAACAATGAGAACACATGGACACAAGAAGGGGAACATCACACACTGGGGACTGTTGTGGGGTGGGGGGAGCGGGGAGGGATAGCATTAGGAGATATACCTAATGCTAAATGACGAGTTAATGGGTGCAGCACACCAACATGGCACATGTATACATATGTAACAAACCTGCACGTTGTGCACATGTACCCTAAAACTTAAAGTATAGTAATAATAAAATTTTAAAAAAAAGAATGAAACTAGACCTATATTTCTCACCATTCATTAAAATAAATTCAAAATGGATTAAATAGTTGATTCTAAGACCTGAAACTATGAAACTACTGGAAGAAAACATTGGGGAATTGCTCCAGTACATTCATCTGGGCAAAGATTTTTTTTCTGTAAGACCTGAGAAGCACAGGTGACCAAAGCAAAACAGAAAACCGGATTATGTCAAGCTAAAAAGCTTCTATAAAACAAAGGAAACAATTAACAATGTGAAGAGACAACTCACAGAGGCCAGGAGCAGTGGCTCACGCCTGTAATCCCTGCACTCTGGGAAGCTGAGGCGGGCAGATCGCTTGATCCTAGGATTTGAAATTAGCCTGGGTAACAAAGCAAAACCTTGTCTCTACAAAAAATTACCCAGGCATGCTGGCACACACCTGTAGTCCCAGCTACCTGGGAGGCTGAGGTGGGAGGATCACCTGAGCCCAGAAGGCTGAGACTACAATGAGCTGTGTTCGCACCACTGCCCTCCAGCCTGGGTGACAGAGTGAGACCCTGTCTCAAACAAACAAAAAAAAAAAACAGAGAGATCATCCATGGAATAGAGGAGAATATCTGCAAACTATCCATCTGCCAAGGGACTAATAATCAGAATATGTAAGGAACTCAAATAGCTCAATAGCAAAAAGTAATAATCATCTGATTTTATTTTATTTTTTTTTTTCTTTTCAACTCTTTTTTTTATTATTAATTTTTTTTGCATACAAAAACAATAAACATTTTCTAAAAATACATACAAACAAAAAGATGCGTATCAAACATATTAGGAAGGTTGCACATGGGAAGTCGGGGAATAGAAATGGGGGTGGGAGTTAAAATAAATGAGAGAGGGACTTTATATGGATCAGTGATAATAACTCAATCCTCTATTTGACAAAGAAGAGGGAGAAGGAAGAGGAAGAAAAAGAAAGTGGGATAAAGGATCAGAAAGGGAGGAAAATAGAAAAAATTAGAGTATGACTCCAGGGTAGACCTGTTTTGTTGTCATTGAGTTGGTTGGTTGGTTTGTCTGTTGTATTCTTCATGTTTCGCCAAGTTGGCCAGACTAGTCTCGAACTCCTAGCCCGAAGTGATCAACCCGACTCGCCCCCCAGAGTGCCGGGACCACAGGCGTGAGCCACCACATCCAGCCCCCACATTGCTTCTGGCCTCCGTGGTAGACCTCCCAGACGGAGCGGCCAGGCAGAGGAGCTCCTCACTTCTACCCAGACACGGGGCGGCCGGGCAGAGGGGCTCCTCACTTCCCAGATGGGGCGGCCAGGCAGAGACGCTCCTCACTTCTTCCCAGACGATAGGTGGCCGGGCAGAGGCGCTCCTCACTTCCCAGACGATGGGTGGTCGGGCAGAGGCGCTCCCCCCTTCCCAGACGATGGGTGGCCGGGCAGAGGCGCTCCTCACTTCCCAGACGATGGGCGGCCGGGCAGAGGCACTCCTCACTTCCCAGATGGGGCAGCCGGGCAGAGGCGCTCCTCACTTTCCAGACGATGGGTGGCCGGGCAGAGGCGCTCCTCACCTCCCAGACGATGGGTGGCCGGGCAGAGGCGCTCCTCACCTCCCAGACGATGGGTGGCCGGGCAGAGGCGCTCCTCACCTCCCAGACGGGGCGGCCGGGCAGAGGCGCTCCTCACTTCTTCCCGGACGGGGCGGCCGGGCAGAGGCGCTCCTCACTTCTTCCCGACGGGGCGGCCGGGCAGAGGCGCTCCTCACTTCTTCCCGGATGGGGCGGCCGGGCAGAGGCGCTCCTCACTTCCCAGACGGTGGGTGGCCGGGCAGAGGCGCTCCTCACTTCCCAGACGATGGGTGGCCGGGCAGAGGCGCTCCTCACTTCTTCCCGGATGGGGCGCCCGGGCAGAGGCGCTCCTCACTTCCCAGACGGAGCGGCCGGGCAGAGGCGCTCCTCACTTCTTCCCGGACGGGGCGGCCGGGCAGAGGCGCTCCTCACTTCTTCCCGGACGGGGCGGCCGGGCAGAGGCGCTCCTCACTTCTTCCTGACGGGGCGGCCGGGCAGAGGCGCTCCTCACTTCTTCCCGGACGGGGCGGCCGGGCAGAGGCGCTCCTCACTTCTTCCCGGACGGGGCGGCCGGGCAGAGGCGCTCCTCACTTCCCAGAAGGTGGGTGGCCGGGCAGAGGCGCTCCTCACTTCCCAGACGATGGGTGGCCAGGCAGAGGCGCTCCTCACTTCTTCCCGGATGGGGCGGCCGGGCAGAGGCGCTCCTCACTTCCTCCCGGACAGGGCGGCCGGGTAGAGGCGCTCCTCACCTCCCAGACGATGGGAGGCTGGGCAGAGGCGCTCCTCACTTCCCAGACGATGGGTGGCCGGGCAGAGGCGCTCCTCACTTCCCAGACGGGGCGGCCGGGCAGAGGCGCTCCTCACTTCCCAGACGGTGGGTGGCCGGGCAGAGGCGCTCCTCACTTCCCAGACGGTGGGTGGCCGGGCAGAGGCGCTCCTCACTTCCCAGACGGGGCGGCCGGGCAGAGGCGCTCCTCACTTCCCAGACGGTGGGTGGCTGGGCAGAGGCGCTCCTCACTTCCCAGACGATGGGTGGCCGGGCAGAGGCACTCCTCACTTCTTCCCGGATGGGGCGCCCGGGCAGAGGCGCTCCTCATTTCTTCCCGGACGGGGTGGCCGGGCAGAGGCGCTCCTCACTTCCCAGACGGGGCGGCCGGGCAGAGGCGCTCCTCACTTCTTCCCGGACGGGGCGGCCGGGCAGAGGCGCTCCTCACTTCTTCCCGGACGGGGCGGCCGGGCAGAGGCGCTCCTCACTTCTTCCCGGACGGGGCGGCCGGGCAGAGGCGCTCCTCACTTCCTCCCGGACAGGGCGGCCGGGCAGAGGCGCTCCTCACCTCCCAGACGATGGGAGGCTGGGCAGAGGCGCTCCTCACTTCCCAGACGATGGGTGGCCGGGCAGAGGCGCTCCTCACTTCCCAGACGGGGCGGCCGGGCAGAGGCGCTCCTCACTTCCCAGACGGTGGGTGGCCGGGCAGAGGCGCTCCTCACTTCCCAGACGGTGGGTGGCCGGGCAGAGGCGCTCCTCACTTCCCAGACGGTGGGTGGCCGGGCAGAGGCGCTCCTCACTTCCCAGACGGTGGGTGGCCGGGCAGAGGCGCTCCTCACTTCCCAGACGGGGCGGCCGGGCAGAGGCGCTCCTCACTTCCCAGACGGTGGGTGGCTGGGCAGAGGCGCTCCTCACTTCCCAGACGATGGGTGGCCGGGCAGAGGCACTCCTCACTTCTTCCCGGATGGGGCGCCCGGGCAGAGGCGCTCCTCATTTCTTCCCGGACGGGGTGGCCGGGCAGAGGCGCTCCTCACTTCCCAGACGGGGCGGCCGGGCAGAGGCGCTCCTCACTTCTTCCCGGACGGGGCGGCCGGGCAGAGGCGCTCCTCACTTCTTCCCGGACGGGGCGGCCGGGCAGAGGCGCTCCTCACTTCTTCCCGGACGGGGCGGCCGGGCAGAGGCGCTCCTCACTTCTTCCCGGACGGGGCGGCCGGGCAGAGGCGCTCCTCACTTCTTCCCGGACGGGGCGGCCGGGCAGAGGCGCTCCTCACTTCTTCCCGGACGGGGCGGCCGGGCAGAGGCGCTCCTCACTTCCCAGATGGGGCGGCCGGGCAGAGGCGCTCCTCACTTCCCAGATGGTGGGTGGCCGGGCAGAGGCGCTCCTCACTTCTTCCCGGACGGGGCGGCCGGGCAGAGGCGCTCCTCACTTCTTCCCGGATGGGGCGGCCGGGCAGAGGCGCTCCTCACTTCCCAGACGGTGAGTGGCCGGGCAGAGGCGCTCCTCACTTCCGAGACGATGGGTGGCCGGGCAGAGGCGCTCCTCACTTCTTCCCGGATGGGGCGGCCGGGCAGAGGCGCTCCTCACTTCTTCCCGGATGGGGCGGCTGGGCAGAGGCGCTCCTCACTTCCCAGACGGGGCGGCCAGGTAGAGGCGCTCCTCACTTCTTCCCGGACGGGGCGGCCGGGCAGAGGTGCTCCTCACTTCTTCCCGGACGGGGCGGCCGGGCAGAGGCTCTCCTCACTTCTTCCCGGAACTTTTTGTATTTTTAGTAGAGATGGGGTTTCACCATGTTGCCCAGGATGGTCTTGAACTCCTGAGCTCAGGTGATCCACCCACCTCGGCCTCCAAAAGTGCTAGGATTACAGGCATGAGCCACCGCACCTGGCTCCAAAGATACTCTTTCTGTATGTGGCATGCTTTTAGTTTTTCAATTTGGGAAATGCTCCTCTAGTCCAATCCTCATTGGACAGATGGGGAAACTGAGTCCCAGAGAGGGAAAGGGACTTGCTCAAGGTCACACAGCAAGTTAGATGCACAGCAGAGGCTTGAACTCAGGTTCTTCTCTCCTAGTCCAGCTCCGCCTCTCTGGTCTGTTGACAGCTTTAAGAAAGGACTGAAGCCAAACAGAAAGGCAGGCACTGATGTTTGTTTAGTGCTTGCTGTGTAGCAGGAGCTCGCAGATACATTAACTCCTTTCATAACTCTGTGAAGTGGGAATTGAGTAGCACAAATATACACATGGGGAAACGGAGGCCCAAGGAGCCAAGGGACTTGTCCAAAGCACCGTAGGTGGTCATCACTTAGAATTAGAGATGTGTCCAAAATGAGCAAGCAGCAGGAAAAAGGTGGGGAAGCCACAGGAAGGAGAAGAATAAGCCTCAGTAAACAATGAACAAAGAATTGGGGCGGGAGTAGGAGCACACGATACTGGCACCAGCCCAGAGAAAAATCAGGGTAAGCAAAGAAAATGTTTGCAAAAACCAAAGCCCAAAGGGCCCCTAACCACCACAGCCCAGGAATGGGCGGGCCCCTGGAGCTCAGGCAGCCACTTCATAGGCTGGTGTGAATGGGGGAGGGCGGAGGCCGCTTGGTGCGAAAGCTCTGCCCAATAGGGGCAGTCTTGACAAATTGGTGAGTGGGAGAACCAATCAGTTCCTCTCTTTTATGGGGTTTGGATTTACAAGGTTTAAAAATTGTTTCTAGGCCGGAGCGCTGGCTCACTCCTGTAATCCCAGCACTTTAAGAGGCCGAGGCGGGAGACTCACTTGAGCCTAGGAGTTCAAGACTAGCCTGGGCAATATAGTGAGACCCGTCTCTACAAAAAAATTTAAAAATTATCTGGGCATGGTGGCACGTGCCTGTAGTCCCAGCCACTTGGGAGACTGAAGTGGGAGGATCACCTACCTCAGCCTGGGGAAGTCGAGGCTGCAGTGAGCTGCGATCAAACCACTGCGCTCCAGCCTGGGTGACAAAGCGAGACCCTGTCTCAAAAAAAAAAAAAAAAAAAAAAAAAAAAAAAAAAAATTGTTTATAGCAGCCAAAGAAGCAAACCGAGGGAATGATTGGTACTGACTGAAACTGGCATTAACTGCTGCAGCCACAGACATGAGCAGATGAGCAACGGCTAGTTCAGAAGGGGAAAGGCTGACTTAAGAGCCCTCTAACAATAATGAATAATGAGGGACAATGGATGACGTCGTGTTTGTGTGGGCAGCCTAACAGCCTCATCCTGGGAGAGATTCAAGACCTCTTGTCTGGGAAGATGGGGGTTGGGGGGAGGGGGGTTGGAAGGAATTAGACAAGCTGCTGGGCCTGGGCAGGCCTCATTTCTTCCCACTCTCCACAACCACACCCCTCTCTGAGTCTGTCCCCGAAGCCCTGAGTGGTGGGCGGTGGCCCCTAGATCCTGACACCTCCCAAGACCAGCCAGCCAGTCAGGTTCCCTCTGCTGAGAATGTGTGATTGAGACCCAGACACCCAGTCTCTGTCGGGTGTTTGAACCAAGAGGACCTACAAAGCTGGGCCTGGGACAGCCAGGGGCTGGGAGAAGGTTCTGAGCAGGAAGAGGAGAAGAAGAAAGTGGATGTACAGACCAGAGGGAGGGGGCGATGGCGGGTAATGTCATTTTTTTTTCTTTTTCTTTTTCTTTCTTTTTTTTTTTTTTTTTGAGGTGGAGTCTTGTTCTGTCACCCAGGCTGGAGTACAGTGGTGCAATCTCGGCTCACTGCAACCTCCGCCTCCTAGGTTCAAGTGATTCTCCTGCCTCAGCCTCCCAAGTAGCTGGGATTACAGGTGCCTGCCACCATGCCCAGCTAATTTTTGTATTTTAGTAGAGACAGGGTTTCACAATGTTGGCCAGGCTGGTCTCCAATTCCTGACCTTAGGTGATCCGCCTGCCTCGGCCTCCCAAAGTGCTGGGATTACAGGCGTGAGCCACCACGTCCAACCTGTAATGTCATTTTTTTTTTTTTTTTTTGAGACAGAGTCTCACTCTGTCACCTAGGCTGGAGTGCAATGGCGTGATCTTGGCTCACTGCAACCTCCGCCTCCTGGGTTCAAGCAATTCCCTGCCTCAGCCTCTCGAGTAGCTGGGATTACAGGCACCCACCACCACGCCAAGCTAATTTTTGTGTATATATATATATATATATATATATATTTTTTTTTTTTGAGATGGAGTCTCACTCTGTCGCCCAGGCTGGAGTGCAGTGGCGCAATCTCGGCTCACTGCAAGCTCTGCCTCCTGGGTTCACGCCATTCTCCCGCCTCAGCCTCCCAAGTAGCTGGGACTACAGGCGATCGCCACCACGCCCAGCTAATTTCTTGTATTTTTAGTGCACACGGGGTTTCACCGTTCACAGGATGGTCTTGATCTCCTGACCTTGTGATCCACCCGCCTTGGCCTCCCAAAGTGCTGGGATTACAGGCGTGAGCCACCGCGCCCAGCCTAATTTTTGTATTTTTATTAGAGACCGAGTTTCACCATCTTGGCCAGGCTGGTCTTGAACTCCTGACCTCGTGATCCACCTGCCTTGGCCTCCCAAAGTGCTGGGATTACAGGCGTGAGCCACCGCACCCGGCCCATAATGTCATTAAAAAAAAAAAAAAAACTTTCTGTGTCTGTTTCTGGCCCGTTTGGGAGCACTGGCTGAGTTTCCTGCCCTTGGATTGCACGGGGATCCTGCCAGTAAATTCCCCCATCCCCATTTATGCCTAAGCAGAGTGAATGGGTTCTGCTGCCCTTGTAACTAAAGTGAGGCATGCGTGTGTGTGTCTAGGTATTGGGGGAAATGGATTAAATGCTGTGTGCCCACGAGAGCCTGTTCTCCTTGTGAGGGTATATCCTTGATTGTGGACTCTTTACTCTGACCCCCCCAGTCTTCCCATTTGACTTGAGGGGTTGGAGGAGAAGAGGCTTTGTTCCTGACAGCCAGCTTTCTACTGTATGAGGCTTTGCCCCTGTGCAATGCTAAGTGCCTTGGAAAAACCACATTCATTTCATGAGTCAGTCAGTCATTCTACAAATATTTATTGAGTACCTACTACGTGCCAAGCATTGTTTTGGGCGATGGGATGAAGCAGTGAATAAGACAGACAAAAACAAAATCTTTTATGCATGCCTCAGTTTCCCTGTCTGGAAAATGAGCATTTTTGGAGCATTGGACCAAAAACTCTTTGAGGTGCCTCTGGGCTGTTAGCGCATGTGGTTTGCGAGCACTTGTCGCCCATCAAAAGTGAATCTGTACTTCAGGCTCCTAGAGGGGGCTGAGCAGGAGACTGGGAACTCGAGAGGCACGGTGGGTGGGTAGTGATGGCTCCTGGGCTCATGTTGCAGGTTCAGCTGGGCCTGCCAGCTGGCCTGGCCCCAGCCCCATTCCCAGCCAGTGGGCCTCTCAAACAGCTGGCCTTCGCCTGTTGCTACTCAACTCTCTCTGTTTGGCCTGGGGGCTGCCCCAGCTGTCCTTTGACTCACCAGTCTGGGCTTCCCGCTTGACCTGGCATGATGGGATCCTGGAATACCAGGCAGGGTTCAAATACCAGCACCACCACTTTCTGGCTGTGTAGCCTCAGGCAAGCTTCTTATTCTCTGTGCCTCTGTGTCTTCCTCTGTAAAATGGAGATATTAATAGCATCTGATGGCTGGGCACGGTGGCTCATGCCTGTAATCTCAGCACTTTGGGAGGCTGAGGCGGGCAGATCACTTGAGGCTAGGAGTTTGAGACCAGCCTGGGCAACATGGTGAAACCCTGTCCCTACTGAAAATACAAAAATTAGCCGAGCATGGTGGCGGGCACATGTAATCCCAGCTACTCAGGAGGCTAAGGCAGGAGAATCACTTGAACCCAGGAGGTGAAGGTTGCAGTGAACTGAGATCGCACCACTGAATTCCAGCCTAGATGACAGAGTAAGGTTCTGTCTCAAAAAAATAAATAAATAAAATAACCATCTGACCTCATAGGTGATGGGATATGTGGGGGCACATAAAGTGTTCAATGTGAGAATTACTAACATTATTTACACAGACTCCTGGGGTTGGTAAGAAGCCTCCTAGATTCTATAATATGAGCCTCAATTTTCTCCTCTATGAAATGGGGATAATAGACTGGGCACGGTGGTTCACACCTGTCATCCCAGCACTTTTGGAGGCCAAGGCAGGCTGATCACCTGAGGTCAAGAGTTTGAGACCAGCCTGGCCAACATGGTGAAACCCCGTCTCTACTAAAAATACAAAAATTAGGCCGGGCGCGGCGGCTCACGCCTGTAATCCCAGCACTTTGGGAGGCCGAGGTGGGCGGATCACGAGGTCAGGAGATCAAGACCATCCTGGCTAACACGGTGACACCCCATCTCTATCAAAAATACAAGAAATTAGCCGGGCGAGGTGGCGGGCGCCTGCAGTCCGAGCTATGCGGGAGGCTGAGGCAGGAGAATGGTGTGAACCCCGGGGGGCGGAGCCTGCAGTGAGCGGAGATCGCGCCACTGCACTCCAGCCTGGCCGACAGCGAGACTCCGTCTCAAAAAAAAAAAAAAAGAAGATGAAGAATTTTTTGGCCGGGCGCGGTGGCTCACGCTTGTAATCCCAGCACTTTGGGAAGCCGAGGCGGGCGGATCACGAGGTCAGGAGATTGAGACCACGGTGAAACCCCGTCTCTCCTAAAAAATACAAAAAATCAGCCGGGCGTGGTGGCGGGCGCCTGTAGTCCCAGCTACTCGGAGAGGCTGAGGCAGGAGAATGGCATGAACCCGGGAGGCGGAGCTTGCAGTGAGCTGAGATCGCGCCACTGCACTCCAGCCTGGGCGACACAGCGAGACTCCGTCTCAAAAAAAAAAAAAAAAAAAAAATTAGCCAGGTATGGTGGCGGGCATCTATAATCTCAGCTACTCGGGAGGCTGAGGCAGGAGAATAGCTTGAACTTGCGAGGCAGAGGTTGCAGTGAGCCGAGGTTGCACCAATGCACTCCAGCCTGGGTGACACAGTGAGACTCCATCTCAAAAACAAAACAAAACAAACAAAAAGAAATGGGGATAATAAAGAGAGGGGAATAACAGGGCCAGGCCTATCTTAGGGCCCAGATCCACAGATCCACCTCTAACCACCTGGACATCTTGAGCAAGTCTCTTCTGCTCTGAGGCGGACCCCTTCTTCCTTATTAGCAAAATCTTGAATCTTTTTTTTTTCTTTGAGGTGGAGTTTTGCTCGTTTCCCAGGCTGAAGTGCAGTGGCGCGATCTCGGCTCATGGCAACCTCCGCCTCCCAGGTTCAAGCAATTCTCCTGCTTCAGCCTCCCAAGTAGCTGGGATTATAAGCGCATGCCGCCACTCCCAGCTATTTTGTTGTTGTTGTGTTTTTAGTAGAGACAGGGTTTCACCATGTTGGTCAGGCTGGTCTCGAACTCCTGACCTCAGGTGATCCACCCGCCTTGGTCTCCCAAAGTGCTGGGATTACAGGCGTAAACCACCGCGCCCACCTTTTTTTTTTGTTGTTGTTGTTGTTGTTTTCACAGATGGGGTTTTGCTGTGTTACCAAGGCTGGAGTGCAGTGGCACAATCACAGATTTGTGCAACCTCCACTTCCTGGACTCAAGTGATCCTCCTGCCACAGCCTCCTGAGTAGCTGGGATCTCAAGTGTGAGCTGCTATGTCTGGCAAAACCTGGATGCTGTTTGTCCTCCTCTCAGCACCCCTGGCCTTCAGGAGAGCTTCTTCCCCGGAAGTGGATCTCAGCAGGTCTGGGCCACCCGAGGTGGCCTCATTTCCTTACCAAGTGATTGATTTAGGCAGTTCTGGCCAGTAAGAAATGATGGGTTCTCTTCCATCTTAAAAGGGGTGACAAGGGAGGACGGGGTTCTCTTTGTTTCTGAATGCCACTGTGGGCCGGTGGCCCCTGAAACCGCTGCAGCGCAGCCGTTCTGCGGCTGAGAAGAAGGGAAGAGCTGATATGCAAAGGATGGAGCTCACCTGGAGGGAAAGAGCATGAGTCTCGAAATCCCTTCCCTGTGGAGTCCCTGGGTTAACGATCCAGAAGTTCCCAGACCTAAAACTTTGGCTTCCTTGTCAGATCAGTGTCTTCATCATTTAAGCCATTTTCAGTTGGCTTTTCTGTTACTGGGAGCTGAGAGAATCCTGCCCAAACCTCCTGAGTCCCCTTTTCTCATCTACGAAATGGAGATGATGATTTCCACCTCACACTAGTACTGTGGACGTGATAGGAGAGACTGAGCGAAAGGCCCAGAGATCCCTGCATAATAAGAGGACTCAGCTGGGTGCGGTGGCTCACGCCTGTAATCCCAGCACTTTGGGAGGCCAAGGCGGGTGGATCACAAGGTCAGGAGTTCAAGACCAGCTTGGCCAATACGGTGAAACCCCATCTCTACTAAAAATACAAAAATTATCCAGGCGAGGTGGCAGGCACCTGTAGTCCCAGCTACTCGGGAGGCTGAGGCAGGAGAATTGCTTGAACCCAGGAGGTGGAGGTTACAGTGAGCTGAGATCGTGCCACTGCACTCCAGGCTGAGCGACAGAGCGAGACTCCATCTCAAAAATAAATAAATAAAAATAAGGGGGGCTCCTCCTTCCATTCCCTGTCTGGCCGGGAACCAGATGCCCTTCAGTTGCATGACGGACTCACTTCCTGCTGCTCCTCTGTCCCCAGCTCCCCATCCTGCTTCCAAGTCTTGACCAGGTATGTCCTGTGGCCCAGCACCATGGGAACCACACAAGCATGAACCTCAGCCACACAAGGGGTCAAAGCAAGCCAAGGAACCAGTGCTGGTCCTCGCGACGAGTGTGCAGTGGTCCTGAGCCTGGGCCTGGAGGCAGCCAGACCTTGGGTCTGAATCATGGCTCTGCTGTGGCCTCCGTGTGTGTCATGAGACAGTTACAGTCACCCGTCTGTGCCTCAGCTGCTTTGTCTGTATCCTGGGAATAACAATGGCACCTGCTTCCCAGCTGGGGTGTGATTACATCAATGAATGTTGGCAGGTGCATTCAGTAGAGGCTCAAAATGGCAGTTCCCTTACTCCTCAGTGCCCCACCTTGGCCCACCACAGTCTCCAGGCCCTTAAAAGCCTGTGACTTCAGGGAACATCTTCTCCAGCTTTTTTTTTTTTTTTTTTTTCCAGTAGTGCAACTTCTTCAGATAAAAATCTTGTGTGGTCTGGGCATGGTGGCTCATGCCTCTAATCCTAGCACTTTGGGAGGCCAAGGCGGGCAGATCACTCAAGGTCAGGAGTTTGAGACCAGTCTGCCCAACATGATGAAACCCTGTCTCCACTAAAAATACAAAAATTAGCTGGGTGTGGTGGCACACGCCTGTGATTCCAGCTACTTGGGAGGCTGAGGCAGGAGAATTGCTTGAACCCAGGAGGCAGAAGTTGCAGTGAGCCGAGATCGTGTCACTTCACTTCAGCTTGGATGACAAAGCGAGACTCTGTCTCAAAAAAAACAAAAGATCTTATGTGAACAGATGTTCATAGCAGCTGCATTTGCGATAGCCAAAAACTGGAAACAACCCAAACTCCCATCCACAGGTCAATGGAGAAACCAACTGTGGTATATCCTAGCAACAGAATACCATTCAGCAGTAAAAAGGAATGAACTATTGATACACGGGCCAAGGGAGGTGAATCTCAAATAAATAATGCTGAGTGAAGGAAGCCGGGCAAAAAAGAGTGCATGCTGTGATTCCATTTTTTTTTTTTTTTTTTTTGAGACAGAGTCTCGCTCTGTCGCCCGGGCTGGAGTGCAGTGGCGCAATCTCGGCTCACTGCAAGCTCCGCCTCCCGGGTTCACGCCATTCTCCTGCCTCAGCCTCCGAGTAGCTGGGACTACAGGCGCCCGCCACCGCGCCCGGCTAATTTTTTGTATTTTTTTTTAGTAGAGACGGGGTTTCACCGTGGTCTCGATCTCCTGACCTCGTGATCCGCCCGCCTCGGCCTCCCAAAGTGCTGGGATTACAAGCGTGAGCCACCGCGCCCGGCCAATTCCATTTCCATAATATTCTAGAAACTATAAACTGATGTAGAGTGACAGAGCCACATTGTGGTTCCTGGGCAATGGGAGGTAGAAAGGAATTAAAAAGGGGCACGAGGAAACTATTTTTTTTTTTTTTTTTTTTTTTTTTTGAGACGGAGTCTCACTCTGTCGCCCAGGCCGGAGTGCAATGGCATGATCTCAGCTCACTGCAACCTCCGCCTCCCAGGTTCAAGTGATTCTCCTGCCTCAGCCACCTGAGTAGCTGGGATTACAGGTCCCCTCCACCACACCTAGCTAATTTTTGTATTTTTAGTAGAGACAGGGTTTCACCATGTTGGTCAGGCTGGTCTCGAACTCCTTACCTTAGGCAATCTACCCACCTTGGCCTCCCAAAGTGCTGGGATTACAGGTGTGAGCCACCGCGCCTGGCCAACTTTTTTTTTTTTTTTTCCAGCTCTGTCACCCTGGCTGGAGTGCAGTGGCACAATTATGGCTCACTGTAGCCTTGACCTCTTGGGCTCAGGTGATACTCCCACCTCAGTCTCCCAGGTAACTGGAACTACAGGTGTGCACTTGCACCACCACGCTGAGCTAATTTTTGTATTTTTTTGTAGAGAGGAGGTTTTGCCATGTTGCCCAGGCTGGTCTCAAACTCCTATTCTCAAATGATCCTCCTGTCTCAGCCTCTCAAAGTGCTGGGATTACAGGCACGAGCTGTGGTGCCAGGCCATGAAGAAACTTTTGAGGGTGAAGGATGTGCTCACTCTCTTGGTTGTGTTGATGGTTTCACTGGTGTATCTATGTGTCAAAACTTATCAAATTTACCAGGCACGGTGGCTCATGCCTGTAATCCCAGCACTTTGGGAGGCTGAGGAGGGCAGATTACTTGAGGTGGGGAGTTTGAGACCAGCCTGGCCAACATGGCAAAACCCTGTCTCTACTAAAATACAAAGAAATTTTGGGAAGCTGAGGTGGGTGGATCAGGAGGTCAGGAGATCAAGACCATTGTGGCTAACATGGTGAAACCCCATCTCCACTAAAAATACAAAAAATTAGCCAGGCATGGTGGCAGGTGCCTATAGTCGCAGCTACTCAGGAGGCTGAAGCAAGAGAATCACTTGAACCCAGTGAGAGGTGAAGCCAGCTGGGTTTCTGGGTCAGGTGGGGACTTGGAGAACTTTTCTGTCTAGCTAAAGGATTGTAAACACACCAATCAGCGCTCTGTGTCTAGCTAAAGGTTTGTAAATGCACCAATCAGCACTCTGTAAAAACACACCAATCAGCTCTGTGTCTAGCCAAAGGTTTGTAAACGCACCAATCAGCATGCTGTAAAAATGCACCAATCAGCGCTCTGTGTCTAGCTAAAGGTTTGTAAACACACCAATCAGCACTCTGTAAAAATGGACCAACTAGCACTCTGTAAAATGGACCAATCAGTGCTCTGTAAAATGGACCAATCAGCAGGACATGGGTGGGGCCAAGTAAGGGAATAAAAGCTGGCCACCTGAGCTCCCAGCGGTAAATTGCTTGGGTTTCTCTCCATGCTGTGGAAGAGTTGTTCTTTTGGTCTTTGCAATAAATCTTGCTGCTGCTGAGTCTTTGGATCCACACTACCTTTAAGAGCTGCAACACTCACTGTGAAGGTTCATAGCTTTGCTCCTGAAGGCAGCGGGACCATGAACCCACCGGAAGGAACAAACGACTCCGGACACTCCACCTTTAAGAGCTTAACACTCACTGCAAAGGTCTGCAGCTTTACTTCTGAAGTCAGCAAGACCACGAGCCCACCAGAAGGAAGAAACTCCAGACACATCTGAACATCTGAAGGAGCAAACTCCAGACACACCATCCTTAAGAATTGTAACACTCACCGCACGGGTCCGTGGCTTCATTCTTGAAGTCAGCGAGACCAAAAACCCACCGGAAGAAACCAATTCCAGATACCGGGAGGCAGAGGTTGCAGTGAGCTGAGATTGTGCCACTGCACTCCATCCAGGCGACAGAGCGAAACTCCATCTCTAAAAAACAAAATCAAACAAACAAAAAAACAAAGAAATTAGCCAAGTATGGTGGCGGGTGCCTGTAATCCCAGCTACTCTGGAGGCTGAGGCAGGAAAATCACTTGAACCCAGGCGGCAGAGGCTGCAGTGAGCAGAGATTGAGCCACTGAACTCTAGCCTGGGCAACAGAGTGTGACTCTGTCTTTAAAAAAAAAAAAAATCATATTTTACATGCCCAATATGTCAGTTTATTGTATGTCAGTTTTACCTCCGTGAAGCTGTAAAGTCACTATTGTGGAATCCAAGTGTGTAAAAGCTAAAAGCTAAGAATGGAGCAGCTCTGGGTGGTGGGGTGAGGGCTGGAGTACCAGTCCCCATCTGCCCCTGAGGATTATCCACTTCACGCCTGGCCTCCACCTGGCACATTTTGAAAAACCGCAGATGCCTTTGACAGAGCCTTGCTTAAAGTCCTGCAGACTGAGTTGAGCAGAACCAGGAGCAGAAGCTGGGGTTCCTGCCTGTGTGGCCGGAACGCTGCAACAGGCACTGGTGATGGAGGCCATGTTCATCAAGGGCCTGAAGGATGGCCCAACAGCACAGCTGCTAACCAGCCCTGAAGTTCTACTCTGTGCTAAGCCCTAGTTCTTGGGGAAGCACAGGGGTAAGGAGGCCCCAGTTGCTTGTCCTCAGGGAGCTCTCCATCTACTTGGGAACAAGAAAGAACTGGAATTCAGGAAGCACCAGAAACAGAAAATGACACAGATGACTTGAGTGTCATCTGGGTGTCACACTTGAGTGTCCTGGGCTGGAGAGCTGTTGACCACACCCAGAGAGGGCAGCACATGTGGCATGAACTTTTTCTCCAGCAGCCCAGGAAGAAGGTACAAGGAACAACACTGTGGCAGGGGTAGCAAGGGGTATGCCAGAGCCACACTATGTAAATGCCCTCGAGGGAATGTCCCTTATTCCACAGTAGGGACGCTGATACCCAGCGAGGAGAAGGGACAAAACCAGAACAAGAGCCTGCGCCTCCTGACTCCAGTTCCAGTCACTCGCCAAAGCTGCCCCTTGGGAGGGTTTGGCATTTGTGCATCGCAGTGCTGGAGTCTGGTGTTCCCCTTGGTAGGACATGCTACAGGGACTGCGTCCTGGACCATGAGGCCGGGGCAGGGCCATGACACAGGCTGAGGGGGAGGCGTGCAACCTGCCCATCCAGGCCTCTCCCCAGCTGTTGCTGGCTCAGGTGCTGACAGACTTCCTCCCTTCTGAGCCCTCTGGAATGCTTGGAGCTCAGTGGTGGGAATCCAGAACTTCTCTTCCCTTGGAGGGCTCTTGCATGGAGACAAAGTCCTAGATAAGGACCTAGAGCTTTGCCCTTTCCTCCTGCCTGCCCTCCTCCTTTCCTGGGGACTTTATGAACACCAGGGACGGAAGTAGTCACTCTTGGGCGGGGACACTTGGCCGCCCTAATCAGCCTGCCTACTTCCTGCCCTGGCTCCTGCTCTGAGATTAAGAAAAACAACAATCTCTTAAATATAGACAACTTCTTTGCCATGCATGGGGGATGCTCACATGCATGCCCTTATTAAAAATGTTTTTACCCAATCCTCACAATTTGGGTGACAAATTATGATCTCCATTTTACAGATAAGGAAACTGAGGCTGAGCAAGATGAAAGATTTACCCTGGCCTTAGAATTAGTAAGTGTTCAGAGTTTGTTTGTGAACCCAAGTCTTTGTTTTTGTTTTGTTTTGCTTTGTTTTGAGACGGAATCTCACTCTTATTGCTTAGGTTGTAGTTCAATGGCAATGGTGTGATCTTGGCTCACTGCAACCTCTGCCTCCCGAGTTCAAGCGATTCTCCTGCCTCAGCCTCCTGAGTAGCTGCGATTACAGGCACCCACCACCGCGCCTGCCACCGCACCTGACTAATTTTGGTATTTTTAGTAGAGACGAGGTTTCACCATGTTGGCCAGGCTGGTCTCAAACTCCTGACCTCAGGTGATCCATTTGCCTCAACCTCTTGATGTGCTGGAATTACAGGCGTGAGCCACCGCATCTGCCCAAATCTTTGGTTTTGTGCTTTTTTATTCTTTATTTTTTAAAGGTCCTCTCCCATCTCCAAGACATAGTCTTGCTCTGTCTCCCAGGCTGGCGTGCAGCCGATCACGGCTCACTGCAACCTCAATCTCCTGGACTCAAGCCATCCTCCCACCTCAGCCTCCTAAAATGCTGGGATTACAGGTGCACGCCACCATGCCTGGCCCCTCAAGTCTTCGGACTCCTAGCTTTTCCCTCCCTACTCCCATCCTTGAGCTCCTGTGAATGCCTAGAGGGAGTGTTATGTGATCGAAAACACAGATGAGTGCTGAGATGTTCAAGCTGAATTTGAGTCCCAGTTACAGGGCTTACTTTTGCTGGACTAGTTACTCCACCCCACTGGGCTTCAGTTTCCTTATCTGTAAAAGGGGATAATTATAGTAACCACCCATCATGGTTGATGTGAGAATGACACAAAGCAGCCACAGGTGAAGTACTTGGCACACAATAAACAGAAAGCACTTAGTGAACCACAGCTGCTGTTTAATCACGGGTCCTGCTGGTGAGGCCACGTCTGTCCCGCAGCTCTCTGCACATACCCTGTCTTGCCGCTGAGCCTCTGTTGCCCCCAGTGCCTTGCTCCGTGTCCTTGCTGGCTGCTGGGAGGATCAGATGAGATGGTGAAGGGCAAAGGGCATGAAGTATGCAGCTTTTTCTCTGCTGGGGTATGAATGACCACGCAAGACCCAGTGTGTCGGAAGTGAGGCTGCTCTAAAATTTCATCATCTCCTCTGGGCAGAACCAAGAAAACCCCAAAGCATCCTCAGATATATTAATACAACCTTCTGCATTCAAAAAGGAGGACACAGCGGCCCAGAGAGGAGCAGGGACTTCTTCAAGGTCACACAGTAAGGCTGGGTGGAAGCTGGCCCAGAGCTCCTCCCACGTGGCCACTTGATTCCTCTGTCTTCCTTCCCCGAAGGGACTGACCCAGAGAGACCTGGAAATTGTTGCCCAATGTTTAAGGGCAATTACAGGATGGAAAAGCCACGTTTTAGCAGGAGTGGCCAGTGGAAGGATGAGTACCATGGTCAGGAGTCCATAGAACAATGTGGTTTTCCTGTACCCAGCATCACCGGTGGCCATGGGACAGTAGTGTGTACTCACTATGTTGCCCAGGCTTGTAGTATAAAGGACCAAGGCCGAGCATGGTGGCTCACACCTGTAATCCCAGCACTTTGGAAGGCCAAGGTGGGCAGACCACCTGAGTTCAGGAGTTCGAGACCAGCCTGGCCAACATAGTGGAACCCTGTCTCTACTAAAAATACAAAAATTAGGCCGGGCGCGGTGGCTCATGCCTGTAATCCCAGCACTTTGGGAGGCCGAGGCGGGCGGATCACGAGGTCAGGAGATTGAGACCATCCTGGCTTACACAGTGAAACCCCGTCTCTACTAAAAATACGAAAAATTAGCCGGGTGTGGCGGCGGGTGCCTGTAGTCCCAGCTACTCGGGAGGCTGAGGCAGGAGAATGGTGTGAACCCGGGAGGCAGAGCTTGCAGTGAGCCGAGATTGCACCACTGCACTCCAGCCTGGGTGACAGAGTGAGATTCCAAGTCAAAAAAAAAAAAACAACAAAAAAAAGGACCAAGGCCAAGCGTGGTGGCTTACGCCTATAACGCCAGCACTTTGGGAGACTGAGGCAGGAGGATTGCTTGAGCCCAAGAGTTCGAGACCAGCCTGGGCAACATGGTGAAACCCCATCTCTATTAAAAATACAAAAAAAATTAGTCGGATATGGTGGTGTGAGCCTGTAGTCCCAACTACTTGAGACGCTGAAGTGAGAGAATCATCTGAGCCTGGGAGTTTGAGGCTGAAAGTGAGCCATGATAGCTCCACTGCACTCCAGCCTGGGTGACAAAGTGACACCCCTACTCAAAAAAAAAAAAAAAAAGAAAAAAAATAGGACCAAAGACTGAGAAGGTGAGAAGGGTCCACCCTTCCTCCCCTAGAGCCTGGGCCCAGCTCCCACCACTGCCGATAAAAGGAGCATAGTCAGACAAGGCAGATCTGGAGGATAAGATGAGGAAGATAAAAATCATTCTTTGAATGGTATGACTCAGAAAACCCAGGTCACACTGGCTTCACCATACGGGGAATTAACTGGATTCGAGGTGAGTCCTCAGGTGAGGGCTTCCTCCAGCAGCTCGAGTGGCGTCACTACAGTGTGGCTTAAAATCAGTCCATGCGTTCTTTGGCACTTCCTTTAAAAGGAATCCTGGCCGGGCGCGGTGGCTCACGCCTGTAATTCTAGCACTTTGGGAGGCCGAGGCGGGCGGATCACGAGGTCAGGAGATCGAGACCATCCTGGCTAACACGGTGAAACCCCATCTCTACTAAAAATAAAAAAAAAAATAGCCGGGCGTGGTGGCGGGCGCCTGTAGTCCCAGCTACTCGGGAGGCTGAGGCAGGAGAATGGCGTGAGCCCGGGAGGCGGAGCTTGTGGTGAGCCGAGACTGCGCCACTGCACTCCAGCCTGGGCGAGAGTGTGAGACTCCGTCTCAAAAAAAAAAAAAAGGAATCCTAGTTATGCTTCCCTTGGCTGTGGGCTGGACATAGTGACTTGCTTCTAATGAATAGAAAAAAAGCAAAGATGATAGTGTGCAGGTTGTACAAGGCACTGTGGCTTCCTTCTCTCTCTTTCTCTCTATCACACACACACACATCATCATCATCATCGTCATCATCCTCATCACTCTGGGGAAAGCTAGCTGCTACGGAGAGCCCACTTGGTGAGGCACTGAGACCTCCTGCCAGTTGCCACATGAGTGCACCATCTTGGAGGTGGATCCTCCAGCCCCATCTTGGAAGTGGATGACTGCATCTCTAGCCAACATCTTAACTATGAACGCATTAGACACTCTGAGCCAGAACCACTAATTGAGATCTCGTCCAATTTCCAATCCTCAACTCTGGCAACTCTGGGAGATAATAAATCATTTTTGTTATTGTTATTATTATTTTTTTTCAAGACAGAGTCTTGCTCTGTCGCCCAGGCTGGAGTGCAGTGGCCCCATCTTGGCTCCTTGTAACCTCTGCCTCTCGGGTTCAAGCAATTCTCCTGCCTCAGCCTCCCGAGTAGCTGGAATTACAGGAGCCTGCCACCACGCTCAGCTAATTTTTGTATTCTTAGTAGAGACGGGGTTTCACCATGTTGGCCAGGCTGGTCTTGAACTCTTAACCTTGTGATCCACCTGCCTCGGCCTCCCAAAGTGCTGAGATTACAGGCATGAGCCACTGTGCCTGGCCCAATAAATGTTTTAAGCTGCTAAATTGGGGGTGATTTGTTACACAGCAATAAGTAACTAATAACACCACAGACTAGGTTCTATTTCTTCTTTCATTGTTTTCTTTTTTTCTTATTTTGGAGACAGGCTCTCCTTCTGTTGCCCAGGCTGGAGTGCAGTGGTGCAATCACGGCTCATTGCAGCCTCTATTCAAGCGATTCTCCTGGGCTAAAGTGATCCACCCACCTCAGCCTCCCAAGTAACTGGGACCATAGGTGTGTGCCAACACATCTGGCTAATAAAAAAGATTTTTTTTTTTTTTTAGCAGAGAAGAGGTCTCACAATGTTGCCCAGGCTTGTCTTGAACACATAAGCTCAAACGATCCACCCACCTTGGCCTCCCAAAGTGCTGGGATTGCAGATGTGAACCACTGTGCCTGGCCTAGGTTCTGTTTCTTCATGAAGTCTCTGGGCTCTGCCTTCCTCTGCATGTTGACTTCATTCTGAAAAGGACGTTTTGGGAGTAAGAGCTACTGCATCTCTAGCTCTCACATCCCCTCAACACACCGTCCAGGGAAAGAGAGTATCTCTTCCAGTCCTGTAGAAATGAAAAGCAGCTTCTCTCCCTCAGAAAGCTCCACTGACTTCTCTTGGCAAATCCTTGGCTCTGAGTGAGGTAGTGTTCATTTCTGTGACTAGAGAGATTGGATGCATATGGCTTCTCCTCCAGGGTCATCACAGCCCACCCTGGAAGAGTGCTACCAACCCCACCCACTAGCACAGAATTCCAGTGGAGCCCAATATGGCTCTGATGGTGGGCGAGACGGGGAACACATGCTGGGAAGCCAGGTAATAGCCACAACATCAGGGTAGTATGTGGAAGGCTCAGAACAGAAAATTCCCCACAGGCCCCAGAACGTCCTCTAGAGCAGCAGTCCCCAACCTTTTTGACACCAGGGACCAGTTTTGTGAAAGCCAGTTTTTCCACAGGCAGCGGGAGCATGGTTTCTGGATGAAACCTTCCCACCTCAGATCATCAGTCATTAGATTCTCATACGGAGCAGAAAACCTAGATCTCTCAAATGCGCAGTTCACAGTAGGGTTCGTGCTTCTATGAGAATCTTTTTTTTGAGTGGAAGTCTAGCTCTGTCACCCAGGCTGGAGTGCAGTGGCTCGATCTCCGCCTCCTGGGCTTAAGCGATTCTTCTGCCTCAGCCTCCTGAGTAGCTGAGACTACAGGCGTGCGCCACCACACCCGGCTCGCAGTGAGCCAAGATTGTGTCACTGCACTCCAGCCTGGACAACAGAGTGAGACTTCATCTCAAAAAAAAAAAAAAAAGGCCGGGCGCGGTGGCTCAGACCTGTAATCCCAGCACTTTGGGAAGCTGAGGAGGGCGGATCATGAGGTCAGGAGTTTGAGACCAGCCTGGTCAACATGGCTTAGAGGTGAAGGGGTGGGTTCTGGAGTCAGACAGACAAGATCTAAATCCTGGTTCTATTGCTCACCAGCTATGTGACTTTTTTTTTTTTTGAGACAGATTGTGCCTCCCAGGCTCGGGAGATCTTCCTGCCTCAGCTCCCAGAGTAGCTGGGACTACAGGTGCATGCCATCATGCCTGGCTAATTTTTTCGTAGAGGTGGGGTTTCTCCATGTTACCAAGGCTGGCCTCAAACTCCTGGGCTCAAGCAATATGCCTGCCTTGGCGTCCTAAAGTGCTAGGATTACAGGTGTGAGCCACCACGCCCAGCCTATGTGACCTTTGTGTGCCTTGGTTCCTTCATCTATAAAATGGGAGAAGAATGCCCAGGAACACAGGTGGAAGAATGAATGAGATGCAGTAAGGGCTCAGTGCTGGAATTACAGGTGGGAGCCACTGCACCCAGCCTGTGTGAAAATTTTAAGAATTAGAATCAGGCCGGGCACCGTGGCTCATGCCTGTAATCCCAGCACTTTGGGAGGCCAAGGCAGGTGGATCGCTTGAGCCCAGGAGTTCAAGACCAGCCTGGGCCACATGACAAAACCCAGTCTCTACAAAAAATTTTTTTTAAATTAGCCAGGCACGGTGGCACACATCTGTAGTCCCAGCTACTTGGGAGGCTAAGGTGGGAGGATTGCCTGAGCCCAGGAAGTCGATGCTGCAGTGAGCTGTGATCATGCCACTGCACTCCAAGCCTGGGCGACAGTATGAGACCCTGTCTAAAAAAAAAAAAAAAAAAAAAAAAACAGAATCACTTTGCTCTAAAACAGAGCTTTCAGATAATAAGAGCAGAGCTATGGCAGCCAGGCACGGTGGCTCACACCTGTAATCCCAGCACTTTGGGAGGCCGAGGCTGGCGGATCACCTGAGGTCGGGAGTTCGAGACCAGCCTGACCAACATGGAGAAACCCTATCTCTGTTAAAAATACAAAAATTAGCTGGGCATGGTGGCGCATGCCTGTAATCCCAGCTATTTGGGAGGCTAAGGCAGGAGAATCACTTGAACCTGGGAGGCGGAGGTTGTGGTGAGCCAATATCACACCATTGCACTCCAGCCTGGGCAACAAGAGCAAAACTCCGTCTCAAAAAAAAAAAAAAAAAAAAAAAAGAGTAGAGCTATCCATAGCTATTAAAGAAGACAAAAAAATAAGAGGAAAACAATATTTGTTGAGGATTTACTATGTACCAGGCATGGCACTAAGCCTGTTTAGAGGTCCTGTCTCATTTAATCCTCACAGCCTTATGAGGTAAATACTATTATTAACCCCGTTTCACAGGTAATGAAACAGTTGCACAGAACAACTGAGTTTGTTCATTGACTCTCATTCATTCACTCAGTGCCTCATCTGTGCCAGGCCTTGGGGACTCCCCAATACACAAAGTAGACAAAGGCCCAAGTCGCCTGCTGTTGAAGGACTAGAAAGTGGGTTCCCTAGGACCCTTGGGGGAGCGTCTTCAGAGCCCAAGTGCGTGACCACGACGGAATGGGATCCTCACAAAGTAGTGAGTTTCCCGCCACTGAAGGTATGCAGGTGAGAGCTGGGGACTTGCTGGGAAGGAATTCCTGCTTGGGATGGGTTGGGGCCAGTGGACGGCAGGAGCCCTGTAGCTGTTCTTCAAGTTCTGCAATCCTACGGGGAACCTCTGAGCACTGAATCAGAGCCTCCTACTTCCAGGATAAAAGATGGGGAGGAGGAAAAAGGAAAGGGGAAGAAAGAGCATGGAGGAGCCGGAGGGGCAGGACTGACCTCAGGGCATCAGCTCAGCAGCAGGCACCCAGGCCCGGGTGCCACCTAGTGGAAGGATCAGAAAATGAAGAGATGGCCAGAGAGAGCGACAGAGAGGAAGAAATTGAGAGTGACGGATGAGTGTGTCCCCGGGCTAGCTCAGGAGCCCTACCTCAGTGTCCCAGGCCCTTCTGAATAATGACACTGGATATAGTGAAATTTAAGACTTTTTTCCCCTGCATTTTGACCTGTCTAAAGTCAGATACGTCTTACAATGAATGCGGTGGTGGTTTAACAGGTGGTGGTGCATCCTACAATTGCAGGTATCTAAGATTTGATGGAACACTGAAAACTGTCATTGATGGAGCCCTTGTGACGTGCCAGGCATGAGCTAAGCCCTTTACCTGTATGATGTTATTGAATCCATGCCCATTTTACAGAAGAGGAAACAGAGGAGGCTGAGGGAGGTGAAGTCACGTGCCCAGGTCTCACAGTAAGTATGTCTATGGCTGAGAAGCTGGCCGCAGGACACTGCTGACCATTGCTACGCTGCACAGCTCCCGTCTCTGTGTCACCAGTCACCTTGTTTTATCACTGCCTGAGTGTCCCCTGGCTCCCACCCTCGACCCCTGCCCATATACCATGATCTCTGCTGGGACAGGGCCTGTGTTTCATTTGTCTCATTTAATCCTCACAAAAACCCTGTGAAGGTGGGAACCATCACTACCATTTGACCTACAGAGGTTAGAGTTTAAATAAATAGAAGCATCTGTGTGGGCGTGATGGCTCATGCCTGTAATTCCAGCACTTTGGGAGGCCAAGGCGGGTAGATCACCTGAGGTCAGGAGTTTGAGACCAGCCTCGTCAACATGGTGAAACCCCTCTCTACTAAAAAATACAAAAAAAATTAGTTGGGCATGGTGGCACGCTCTTGTAATCCCAGCTACTCGGGAGGCTGAGGCAGGAGAATCGCTTGAACCCGGGAGGCAGAGGTTGCAGTGAGCTGAGATTGCACCATTGCGCTCCAGCCTGGGCTGCAAGAGCAAAACTCCATCTCAAAAAAAAAAAAAAAAAAAAGGTATGCTATAATTCTAGTTCATAATATGCCCAGTGAAAAAAGAATATTAAATATTATGTGTATCTAGTATGATCCTGATATTGGTAGCTATGAATGTACTTATAGAGAAAAAACCTGACTCATTTTATATATTAGAGGAGAGGAGCTCAGGGTGGGTTCGGTGTAGCCAGGTAGGACATCTGACGTAGGACAGGTGTCTTTGATTATTTTAGGATGGTGGGATTGCCAATTATTTTTTCTCTAGATTTTTGTGTTTTCCAAATTCTCTAAAAATGAGCGTGTCTTTTTAAAATTAGAAAATATCATATAAGACCGGGTGCGGTGGCTCACGCCTGTAATTCCAGCACTTTGGGAGGCGAAGGCGGGCAGATCACTTGAGGCCAGGAATACCAGACCAACCTGGCCAACATGGCAAAACCCTGTCTCTACTAAAAACACAAAAATTAGGCTGGGCGCAGTGGCTCATGCCTGTAATCCTAGCACTTTGGGAGGCCGAGGCGGGTGGATCACCTGAGGTCAGGAGTTTGAGACCAGCCTGGTCAACATGGTAAAACCCTGTCCCTACTAAAAAATACAAAAAAAAATTAGCCGGGCATGGTGGCACATGCCTGTAATCCCAGCTACTCGAGAGGCTGAGGCTGGAGAATCAGTTGAACCTGGGAGGTGGAGGTTGCAGTGAGCCAAGATCAGGCCCCTGCACACGCCAGCCCGGGCAACAGAGCGAGACTTTGTCTCAAAGAAAAAAAAAAGGCATCTAAAATTATTTTTACATGACTGGGTAAGAAATTTACAATGGGGAGGGCTGTGGCTGTGTTTTGATGTTGGCATAGGGGTAACTTTTATTTATTTTCCAATTTTCCTGGCCATAGAAAACACTTTTAAAATGTATGCTATAGCCAGGCACGGTGGCTCATGCCTGTAATACCAGCACTTTGGGAGGCCAAGGCGGGTGGATCACCTGAGGTCGGGAGTTCGAGACCAGCCTGACCAACATGGAGAAACGCCGTCTCTACTAAAAATATAAAATTAGCCAGGCGTGGTGGCGCATGGCTGTAATCCCAGCTACTCGGGAGGCTGAAGCAGGAGAATCGCTTGAACCCGGGAGGAGGAGGTTGTGGTGAGCTGAGATCACACCATTGCACTCCAGCCTGGGTGACAAGAGTGAAACTCTGTCTCAAAAAAAAAAAAAAGAAAAGAAAAGATCATATTAAATGCATTTATAAGTCCAGCAAAGATTTGGACAAGAAAGGACATTCCTGGCTAGGTGCAGTGGCCCACCCTGTGATCCTAGCACTTTGGGAGGCCAAGGTGGGAGGATTGCTTGAGCTTAGGAGTTTGAGACCAGCTTGGGCAATGTGGCCAAACCCTTCTACCAAAAATACAAAAATTAGCTGGGCCTGGTGGCATCTGCCTATAGTCCCAGCTACTCAGGAGGCTGAGGTGGGAGGATGACTTGAGCCCAGGAGGCGGAGGGTGCAGTGAGCTGAGATCATGCCATTGCACCCCAGCCTGGGCGACAGAGTGAGACTCTGCCCCCACTGCCCACCCCCACCCCCGCAAAAAAGGACATTCTAGGCAGAAACAGCAAGAAGCAAGAAAAGCAAAAGAAAGAAAGTGGGAAATCCCAGGGTATGAGCCTGAACCAGCCCTGAGCACCTGGCGGATGCTTGGCAAATCCCTACTGCCTGGGTGGGTCCGACCGAACTGAGACCACTTAGGCTTTGGCACCTCCCTCTGGTTGGCTGCAGAAGCCAAGCCCCCACGTTTAAAATGCCAGAAGCCCCCGGCCTGGTTGTTCACTGAGGAGGGTCTTGGTGAAGGAACACGCGCTGGACTCCATAAGAACCGTTGTTTCACACCCTTTTCCCACTGGTGGCCTTTCACTCCACGTTACCAGTGTCCACTGGAACCACTTCTCCTACTTCAGACGCCCTGGCTAACCTCACCTGGTCTTTTTTTCCTTCACTACAACAGAAGTTGGGCAATTTTACAAGCACCCTGGCTGAGGCAGTGTGACAGAGTGGGAGAGTGCCGGGGCCACGACTTTGCTATGGTGCGTGGGAGTGTGGGGACCTTGGGCTACTTAGTTCCCGGCTTTAGATTATTATTATTATTATTTTTTGAGATGGAGTCTCGCTCTGTCACCCAGGCTGGAGTGCAATGTTGTGATCTCGGTTCACTGCAACCTCCACCTCCCAGGTTCAAGCGATTCTCCTGCCTCAGCCTCTCGAGTAGCTGGGATTACCGGTGCCCGCCTCCACGTCCAGCTGATTTTTTGTATTTTTAGTGGAGACGGGGTTTCACTGTGTTGGTCACGCTGGTCTCGAACTCCTGAACTCATGATCCACCCGCCTTGGCCTCCTAAAGTGTTGGGATTACAGGCGTGAGCCACCGCGCCCGGCCTGGCTGTAGACTTTTTTTTTTACAGAGAGAAGGACTAGTCTAGATCAATGGTTTTCACTTTTTTTTTGGCTGTGGATTCTTTTATTCAAGTTAAATCCAATGGGGGAAGCCCAAAGTTAAGAAAACAAAAAAATTAAAGCTGAGCTGGTTACTCGCCTGGGGATTAATGGTATCATCTCAATCCTTAACAAAGATAGGTCCTACTAGTGGCTCTATTTTACAGAGAAAGTTTGAACTATAACTTCCTCCTAAGGACTCTGCAGGTCAGTTTGAAAACTGGCAGCCTAGATATCTATAAAGTAGATAGTTTCGATTTTGTTAATTATAAATTGCATTAGAATACTTTTTTTTTTTTTGAGACGGAGTCTCGCCGTGTTACCCAGGCTTGCATACAGTGGCACGATCTCGGCTCACTGAAAACTTCACCTCCCGGGTTCAAGCAATTCTCCTGCCTCTGCCTCCTGGGTAGCTGAGATTACAGGCGCTTGCCACCACACCTGGCTAATTTTTGTGTTTTTAGTAGAGACAGGGTTTCACCATGTTGGTCAGGCTGGTCTTGAACTCCTGACCTCATGATCTGCTCGCCTCGGCCTCCCAAAGTGCTAGGATTATAGGCGTGAGCCACTGCGCCTGGTCTAGAATACTTTTTATTTTATTTTTATTTTTATTTTTTTTTTTGAGACAGAGTCTTTCTCTGTTGCCCAGGCTGGAGTGCAGGGGCGCGATCTCGGCTCACTGCAAGCTCCACCTCCTGGGTTTCAAGTGATTCTCATGCCACAGCCTCCCAAGTAGCTGGGACTACAGGTGTGTACCACCGTGCCCGGCTAATTTTTGTATATATATATATTTTTTTTTTGGTAGAGATGGGTTTTCACCATGATGGCCAGGCTGGTCTCAAACTCCTGGCCTCAAGTGAACCGCCCGCCTCAGCCTCCCAAAGTCCTGGGATTATAGGCATAAGCCACCATGTCCAGCCTAGAATACATTTAATATTGCAACCCTGTACACACAATCACACACATACATACATGAATATATATACATGATCCATGAAACAATACTTAACCTACTATATGCGATTCAGACTCAAGTTTACTATTTTCTTTTTCTTTTAATGCTAGTTGTGATATATTAAATTTTATAATTCACTCATGGGTCTCAACTTACAGTCTGCAAAACACTTCCTTATGGTAGCTTCCAGCTAAGGAGTTTACAATTCTGCTGATATTTAGTTGTTCCCTTCATTCCTCCTGCCCCATCTGGTGAGAGGTATCCATAGCCCTCTGCAAACAGGGTGCTTCTCTTGGGACTCAGCACCCATCAGCTCCTCCTCTCTGATACACCTGAAATATAAGGGTCAGCATCTTGGCAGAAACCCCTAGAGAAAAAAAAAAAGCTCGGGGCAGTTTGAGCTATGCAAGGCATGCAACATTTATCAAGCCCACAGATACAGGAGCATGGGACTTCAGTCATCCCTCTTCCCCACAACCCCATGCTCCGGGGCAACTGTTTAAAGGCATTTTGTTACTGACTAGCTGCCTCACCCACTATCTTCATGCTCTTGGAATCTGTGATACAAAGAACAATGTATGGCCAATCAAGAGCTAATTTTTTTTTTTTCTTTGAGACGGAGTCTCACTCTGTTGCTCAGGCTGGAGTGCAGTGGCCTGATCTCACTGCAACCTCCGCTTCCCAGGTTCAAGCGATTCCCCTGCCTCAGCCTCCCGAGTAGCTGGGATTACGGGAGTGCACCACTGCACCCAAATAATTTTTGTATTTTTTAGTAGAGACGGGTTTTCACCATGTTGAGCAGGCTGGTCTTGAACTCCTGACTTCATGATCCTCCTGCCTCGGCCTCCCAAAGTGCTGGGATTGCAGTCATGAGCCACCGCGACTGGTCCTTATTTTTGTTTTTTTTTTTTTAAGACAGTCTTGCTCTGTCGCCCAGGCTAGAGTGCAGTGGCATGATCTTGGCTCACTACAAGCCTCCCAGGTTCAAGCAATTCTCCTGCCTCAGCCTCCTGAGTAGCTGGGATTACAGGCACGAGCCTCCCAGGTTCAAGTAATTGTCCTGTCTCAGCCTCCTGAGTAGCTGGGATTACAGGCACAAGCCTCCCAGGTTCAAGTAATTCTCCTGCCTCAGCCTCCTGAGTAGCTGGGATTACAGGCACGTGCCACCACACTCAGCTAATTTTTGTATTTTTAGTAGGTGTGGGGTTTCACCATGTTGGTCAGTCTGGTCTCAAACTCATGATCTTAGATGATCTGCCTGCCTCGGTCTCCCAAAGTGCTGGGATTACGGGCATGAGCCACTGTGCCCGACCGAGCTTATGTGATAAATGTAATAAATTCTTGGTAAACAATTTCAGAACTGCCTCTTCTTTATTCCTTCAAAAGACCCATTTGTAATTGCTGCTAATCGGAGTGTATATTTAGGACAACCTGAATCTATCCTCTTGGGTAGCTAACCTCAAGCTCTGGGCTCTGTACATAATCCTATTTTTTGAATCTTGTTATTCAAGCTTGACATTCTTATAATTATGAAAGCCTGCCAACCTGCTACATATTGACAAACGTGAAACGTTTTTGCCAAGAGCTTTGGAAAAACCTGTACTTCAGATCCTACTGTGAACCCGAAGTATCTGAGACAGGTCTCAATCAATTTAGAAAGTTTATTTTGCCAAGGTTAAGAATGTGGCCATGACAGCCTCAGGAGACCCTAATGACACGTGCCCAAGGTGGCATGGGTACAGCTTGCTTTTATGCATTTTAGAGAGCCATGAGACGCCAGTCAATATGTGTAAGATGTACATTCGGTCTGGAGAGGCAGGACAACTCGAAGCAGGGTACAAGAGGAGGTTCCAGGTGATAGGTAGATAAGAGACAAAAACAGTTGCATTCTTTTGAGTCTTTGATTAGCCTTTCACTGAATATACAATTTACATGTGACAGGAGAGTAGAGAAATAGTCACCTATGTTTTAGTTTGGCTCAGCGAATATACATTTTTACACAAAAAAATAGGGCAGAGAGTCTGGGTGCAGTGGTTCACACCTGTAATCCTAGCACTTTGGGAGGCCGTGGCCGGCAGGTCACTTGAGGCCAGGAGTTTGAGACCAGCCTGGGTAACATGATGAAACCCCATCTCTATTAAAAATACAAAAAATTAGCTGGGCATGGTGGTATATGCTTGTAGTCCCAGCTGCCTGGGAGGCTGAGTCCGCTTGAACTCCGGAAGCAGAGGTTGCAGGAAGCTGAGATTGCACCACTGCACTCCAGCCTGGGCGACAGAGGGAGATCGTGTCTCAAAAAAAAAAAAAAAAAAAAAAAAAAAAAAGAGGGCAGAGAAAGTAATCAAATATGCATTCGTCTCAGGTGGCCAGTGGGATGACTGTCTCTCCCACACCTGTGAAGACAAGCCATCAATTTACATTGCCAGGGTGAAATTCATCAGAACTGTTTTATAATAAAGATGTTGAGGGCCACAAGGAATTTCCTTGTGGGCACATTGTGAGGGAGGTACGTCGCTTTTTTACCTTTGCAGCTATCTCATTTGGAAATAAAATGGGAGGCATTTTACCTGATGCCGTTCCCAGCTTGACCTTCCCGTCGGCTTTCGTGATTTTGGTGTCCCGAGGCTTATGTTCCTTTCACACTACCAATTCATCAAATTAGGAGCACAGCAATAACTGAGTCCCTACGAGTCAAAGGGTAATGTTTGGTATGAACTAAGACGGGTCTTTCAAATAAAAAATATGGGAATCTTAGAGTTGATCTTTTAGGATTGAGCAGAGTTGGGGCCTCAAAATATGCCTGTGTGTAGGAGGATCGCTCGATTCTGGGAGGTGGAGGTTGCAGTGAGCCAAGATTGAGCCACTGCACTCCAGCCTGGGCAAAAGAGTGAGACTCTGTCCAAAAAAAAAAAAAAAAAAAAAAAGCCTGCAGGGTGTGGTGACTCACATAGGTAGTCCCAGCACTTTGGGAGGCCAAGGCAGAATTGCTTGAGGCCAGGAGTTCAAGATCAGTCTGGGAAACATAAAGAGACCCCTTCTCTATAAATAAATTAACACAATTAGCCAGGCAGGCCAGGTGTGGTGGCTCATGCCTGTAATTCCAGCACTTTTGGAGGGTGAGGTGGTGAGATTGCTTGGGCTCAGGAGTTTTGAGACCAGCCTGGATAACATGGCGAAACCCCTTCTCTACTAGAAATACAAAACATTAGCTCGGCATGGTGGCGTGCACCTGTGGTCCCAGCTACTTGGGAAGCTGAGGCGGGATGATCCTTTGAACCCAGGAGTTCAAGGTTCAAAGTACAGTGAACTATGGTCATGCCGCTGCACTCCAGCCTGGGTGACAGAGACCCTGTCTCTAAAAAAATAAAAAATTAATGCCATGCAATTTTCAACTTCTAAACTTGGATTTCTTGGGATAATAAGCTACACCCTAAACCCCAGTGTTTTCCTAACAACCACACATTTGGGTGGTGTTTCTATATTCACTTTTTTTTTTTTTCCTTTTCTAAGACAGGGTCTCGTTCTGTTACCCAGGCTGGAGTGCAGTGGTGCAAACATGGCTCATTGCAAGCCTCGACCTCCCGGGCTCAAGTGATGTTCCTGCCTCAGCCTCCCGAGTATCTGGGACTACAGGCACACACCACTATGCCCGGATAATTTTTGTATTTTTTGTAGAGTCAGGTTTCATCATGTTGCCCAGGCTGGTCTCAAACTCCTGGGCTCAAGTGATCCTCCTGCCTTGGCCTCCCAAAGTGTTGGGATTATAGGTGTGAGCCACCATGCCCCACCCTACATTCACTGTCTTATGTGACTGTTATAATGTTACAAGTTGCACAGGTATATTGAGGAAATTTTCTTTCTTTTTTTTTTTTTTTTTTTGAGACACAGTCTCGCTCTGTCACCCAGGCTGGAGTGCAGTGACACGATCTCGGCTCACTGCAACCTCTGCCTCCCAGGTTCAAGTGATTCTCCTGCCTCAGCCTCCCAAGTAGCTGGGACTACAGGCACGCACCACCATGCCCATCTAATTTTTGTATTTTTAGTAGAGACGGGGTTTCACCATGTTGGCCAGGATGGTCTTGATCTCCTGACCTCATGATCCACCTGACTCGGCCTCCCAAAGTCCTGGGATTACAGGTGTGAGCCACCGTGCCCAGCCGAAAATATTGGGTTCTTTATCAGATGGTAGGAGGGACAATATTAATTAGAACTGCACCTACCAGTTACCTTGTCACACTCTCCCCTGAGTCTCCTGATCCTGTTTATAAAATGGGAACACATTTTGGTTTGGCCATAATTCCCTATTCCCAACCTCCACATATGAGTATGAGAGTACTACAGATATCATCAGCTCCACTCTACAGACTCTGAGTCCAGGCCTGGATCTAACCCTATAGCCACAACTTCAGAAACATGTTCATGCAGATAAAATCAGCTTAAAATGGCATTGAGGAATACCAGCACATGAAAAGATGCTCACCATCACCAGCCATGTGGCAAATGCAAATCAAACACAGTGAGATAGCACTTCACACCCACTAGGATGGTTATAATCAAAATGACAGATAATGACAAGTATTGACAAGGACATGGGGAAACTGGAATCCTCACACACTGATAGTAGGAATGTAAAATGGTGCAGCTGTGGCCAGGTGCAGTGGCTCACACCTATAATCCCAGTATTTTGGGAGCCCGAGGCAGGTGGATCACTTGAGGTCAGGAGTTCAAGACTAGCCTGGATAACATAGTGAAACCCCATCTCTACTAAAAATACAAAAATTCGCCAGGTGCAGTGGCGGGCACCTGTATAATCTCAGCACTCAGGAGGCTGAGGTAGGAGAATCGCTTGAACCTGGGAGGCAGAGGTTGCAGTGAGCCGAGATCACACCATTGCACTCCAGCCTGGGCAACAAGAGCAAAACTCCGTCTCAAAAAAAAAAAAAAAAAAAGGTGCAGTTCCTAAAAACATTAAACATACAGTTACCACATGACCCAGCAATTCCAAATCCCAGGCACATATATCCAACAGCATCAAAGCACATGCCCACACAGAAACTTGTATGCAAATGTTCGTAGCAGCTTTATCCTAGTAGCCAGAAGGTGGAAATAGCCCAAACATTCAACTGATGGATAAACAAAACATGGTATATTCAAACAAGGGAATACTATCCAACAGTAAAAAGAAACGAAGTGGCTGGGTATGGCGGCTCACGCCTGTAATCCTAGTGTTACCGGAAAGGGATCCTGATCCAGACCTCAAGAGAATTCAGGGTGAGTCCATAGAGTGAAGTCAAAGTCAGTTTATTGGAAAGTAATGGAAAAAAGGTCTACTCCACAGGCAGAACAGCGGCACGGGCGGCTCGACTGAGTATACTTACAGTTGTTCCTTGATTATATGGTAAACAAGGGGATTATTCATGAGTTTTCCAGGAAAGGGGCATGGATTTCTTGGGACTGAGGGTCCCTCCCGACTTTAGACCATAAAGGGTAACTTCCGGAAGTTGTAAACTGTCACCGTGCCGGTGGGAGTGTCTTTTAGCATGCTAATACATTATAATTAGCATATAATGAGCAATGAGGATGACCAGAGGTCACTCATCACCATCTTGGTTATGGTGGGATTTGGCTGGCTTCTTTACCACAGCCTGTTTTATCAGCAAGGTCTTTGTGACCTGTATCTTGTGCCAACGTCCTGTCTCATCCTATGACTAAGAACGCCTAACCTCCTGGGAATGCAGCCCAGCAGGTCTCAGCCTTATTTTACCCAGCCCCTACTCACAATGGAGTTGCTCTGGTTTGAACACCTCTGACACCAGCAGCACTTTGGGACACTGAGGCAGGTGAGTCACTTGAGCCCAGGAGTTCGACACCAGTCATGGTGAAACTCCATCTGTACTAAAAAAATGCAAAAATTAGCCGGGCATGGTGGTGCATGCCTATAATCTCAGCTACTTAGGAGGTTGCAGTGGGAGGGTTGCTTCAGCCTGGGAGGTTGAGGCTGCAGTGAGCCATGACTGCATCACTGCATTCTGGCCTGGCTGACAGATAGAGATCCTGTTTCAAAAAATAAAAAAAGAAATGAAGCATTGATGCCTGCTATAACTTGAATGAACCTGGAACACACTGTGCTAAGTGAAAGAAGCCAGACAAAAGGCCTAATATTGTATGATTTCAGTGAAATGTACAGAACGGGCAAATCTATAGATAGGAAAGTACTTGCCAGGGCCTGGGGCTAAAAGAACTGTCAGGGTAATTGAAGTGACTGTTAATGAGCGCAAAGTTTCTTTTTGGGGTGATGACAATGTTTTGGAATAGATATAGTGATGGTTGCATAACTGCTCAATACCACTGAGATGGTGAATTTTATGGCACGTGAGTTAAATCTTAAAAAAAGAGAAATAAATTGCCTTAAATGGGGCTGATCTAAAATGCATTTCAGTTATCTAAACTTTGCCATAATTCTAAGAATGGCTATGTGTCATGTTAGAATGGGAAGCTGTCTTTGTGGTATCATTGCATTATATGTATTAACTGACACATTTAAATCTTCAAAAACTCTGAGATAGATTCCATCATTTCCATTGAAGAGGAAATGGCACCACCTCAAGGTCAAGTAACTTGCCTAAGACCATACAGTAGAAGCTATGGTAGAAATCTGGTTCCCCAGACTCAGTGTGCAGTCTGCAAATTGTTTGCATGTCTGCATACCCAGTAGATGGACGCTCCTTAAGGATAGCAATCATCTTTTTTTTTTTTTGGAGTGATATGGCACAGTCACTGCTCACTGCAGCCCTGACCTCCCAGGCTCAAATGATCCTCCCTCCTCAGCCTCTGGAGTAGCTGGGACTACAGGTACATGCCACGATGACCAGCTAATTTTTAGGCTTTTTGTAGACAGGGGTCACCAATGTTGCCCAGGCTAGTCGCAAACTCCTGGGCTCAAGCAATCCCCCCACCTTGGCCTTTCTAAAGTGCTGGGATTACAGGCGTGAGCCACTGCGTCTGGCCTCTTCACTTTACCTCAAACCCTAGTAGTATCTGGCCAGTATGGATGCAATGATAATTAAATTTATTCATTCGTCGAATGAATACACTGGAATACGGTGTACAGTGTGGTACACTGGTTTGTACCACTGGGGACACAGCCATGAATAAGACCAACTTCCTGGCGAGCAAAAATGCATCATTTTAGGTAGCGAAAGTTGACATCCATGAAAACAAAGGAAAGGGAATTAGGGAAGTGTCCGAGGCAAACCAAGTAAAGAAACAAGCAATAAGAGCAGGAGTGCCTTCCAGGATAAAGGCACAGTGGGCACGGTACAAAAATCTCTGAAAGAGAAGTCAGCTTTTTGGAAAAAAGGGAAGACAGGGTGGCCACCATGGCTTGAGTAGACTGCTAAGTGACAATAAAGTTGCCAAAGCCGATTTAGCCCAATCCTATTAGGACTTGCAGGCCATAGTAAGAAATTTGCGTTTTATTCTGAAACAGCTTTCTGAGGATTTTTAGCAGAGCTGTGATCTGACTTGGGCTGTGGGGAACAGCATGCACGAGTATTGGGGAGTGGACAGTATGGCCACTGATAAGGACTCAGTGTTGAATAAATGACAGTGACAGGCACTGAAATGGACTGAGATCAGGATCGTATAAAAAATCCTATTTTGGACATGTTAATTTTGGTATGCCTTTTATGGTATTATGGCCGGATGTGGTGCCTCTTTGGGAGCCCCAGGCAGACGGATCACTTGAGGTCAAGAGTTCGAGACAGCCTGGCCAATATGGTGAAACCCCATTTCTACTAAAAATAAAAAATTAGCAGCTGGGCACGGTGGCTCACGCCTGTAATCCCAGCACTTTGGGAGGCCGAGGCGGGTGGATCACCTGAGGTCAGGAGTTTAAGAGCAGTCTGGCCAACTTGGTGAAACCTTGTCTCTACTAAAAATACAAAAAATTAGCCGGGTGTGGTGGCGGGCGCCGATAATCCCAGCTGCTCAGGAGGCCGAGATGGGAGAATCGCTTGTACCTGGGAGGTGGAGGTTGCAGTGAGCTGAGATCGTGCCACTTGAACTCCAGCCTGGGTGACAGAGCGAGACTCCATCTCAAAAACAAAAACAAAATTAGCTGGGCATAGTGGCATGGTGGCAGGCCCTTGTAATCCTAGCTACTCGGGAGATTGAGGCAGAATTGCTTGAACCCGGGAGGCAGAGGTAACAATGAGCCGAGATGGCACTACTGCACTTCAGCCTGGGTGACAGAGAGAGGCTCTGTCTCATATAAATAAATAAAATAAATGGCATTATCAAGCAGGTAGCTCAACAGGAGTCTAGCTCAGGGAGAAGTTTGAACTGGGGATTAAATACCTCAAACATCAAGATGACACTTAAAATCAAGAGACTAGGGATTAAGTACAGGGAAGGCAACCAAGGACAAAAAAAGGCATACTACATCACGGCATGTTTAAAAGGACCTATTAGAGACAAAAGTTAGTGAGGTAGGAGGACAACTAGTGTTGCTTAAAAGAACACGAGTGTGAGTCAACAAAGTGACTGATTGAGCCCAATCCTGCAGAAGTCTAATAAAATAAGGATTCAGAACTGATTGTTCAATTTGGCAAAAGGAAGGCTATGGCTAATCTTAAGAGCAGTCAAGTGGAGGAATAAAAGCCTACGGAGTAAGTAAACAAATGGACTGAATGATTGGCTAGACCTAAGTACAGCTGACACTTGAACACAGGTTTACACTGCATGGATCCACTTATAGGCAGATTTTTCCACCTCTCCCATTGCTGGGACAGCAAGACCAACCCCCTCCCATTTTTTTCAGCCTCAAAGATGCCCAGGCTGGAGTGCAGTGGTGTGATCATGGCTCACAGCAGCCTCAACTTCCAAGGCTCAAGTGATCCTCCCACCTCAGCCTCATGGGTAGCTGAGGCTATAGGCACACGCCACCGTGCCTAGGGCTTTTTTAAAAAAAGTTTTTTAGAGATGAGGTCTCGCTGTTGTTGTCCAAGCTGGTCTCAAATTCCTGGAATCAAGCAGTCCTCCTGCCTCAGCCTCCCAAAGTGTTGGAATTACAGGCATGATCTACCATGCCTGGCAGGTACATTTTTAGGAAGTAAAAAAATTATACTTGAATTTTTGCCTGTGCAAGGGGTCAGTGCCTCAACCCTCTCATTGTTCAAGGGCCAACTCTACTCCAACGATGTTCACTGGTTTGTTCATATTGGGAAGGAAATGTCAGCAACCATCTTAGAAAATAAGTATGATGTGCTTTTCTTTTATCATAGAATTGTAAAATCGAAAGGAGCCACGTAGAAGGCCCTTGAAAATTCTTAATTTGCTGCACACACATAAAACTCTATTATCGACCATGGATAGAGCGTAGAGTCACTCACTCTACACTACCTTAGCGCAGTCCCTATACAAGTTTCATCAAGCTTTTTTGCTTGTTACAAATCACTTTAAACCTGTAAAACACCTGTAAAAACAGTTCCTCATTGTTGAAGGTATATTTACTGTCCATGTCCTTTGAAAGATGTTTTTACCATATTTATTTCAATAATTAACTGTGGTGAGTGCTGTAAAGGGAAAGTCTCAGCATATGATTGGAACATTTAGAATACTGGTGGGAGAAGTCCACCAGGCAAAGGGAAGAGCATTGCAGTCAGACAGTGTCTGTGTCTTCCCTAAGGCAGGAGCAGTGCGGTAGCTCACACCTGTAATTCCAGCACTTTGGGAGGGCGAGGCAGGCAAATCACAAGGTCAGGAGTTCAAGACTAGCTTGGCCAAGATGGTGAAACCCCGTCTCTACTAAAAGTATTTAAAAAATAGCTTGGCGTAGTGGCGGCCACTTACAATCCCAGCTACTCAGGAGGCTGGGGCAGGAGAATCGCTTGAACCCAGGAGGTGGAGCTTGCAGTGAGCTGAGATTGCGCCACTGCACTCCAGCCTGGGTGACAGAGCAGGACCTCATCTAAAAAAAAAAAGAAAGAAAAAGAAGAAAGAAATTAAGATTGTAGGCATTTTCTTCCTTGTTTTGCTTCAACTGCCAGAACTTATAATCAAACTATGCATGTGTCGACCTGCTCAGCTTAGGTTTCTGGTGAATTTCTTTCATATGAATGTTGCTGTTTTACCTCACACTATGTTAACAACTCAAGTTTTCGTTCCACTTAGTTTTAAATGCAAAACGGACTTGGTTGTAGATAGCCAAATATTAAGCGTGCATGCGCGCGCACACACACACACACACACACACACACACACACACACACACACCCCTGCCCCACCGCCCCCGACAGAGGGTGTTCCAGTCATTCCTTAGCCTTTGTTCACTTCCTAACATGCCAGGCTCCTTCTGCCTCAGGGAAGACACAGACACTGTTTGTCTGACTGCAATGCTCTTCCCTTTGCCTGGTGGACTTCTCCCACCAGTATTCTAAATGTTCCAATCACACGCTGAGACTTTCCCTTTATAGCAATCACCACAGTAATTATTGAAATAAAGATGGCAAAACCTTAATTTCATCACCTTTTCTTTCCCCTGCCCAACTCCCAACACACCAAAAGGTTTACATAGGCACTACTAAGTAAAAGTGAGTGGCAAAATTTTTAAATTTAGAAATTTATTCTGTTTAATCCACAAGCTTTATATAGCTTTAGTTTAAAAAAAAAAATCAAAAAAAAAAAATCAAAACAAAAACAGTGAAACCAAGACACTATTCCAAAGTCTGGGCCCTTCCAGCCTTCCAAATACAAGAGGCTATGAAAGTTGTATATACCAATTGGAAGAACAAGACAAAAATATGAACAGGGCCATGACATTTCATTAAACAAATTGTATGTAACTGAAGGATCCTTTCTGGGACTAGCTCATTGCCTTTACAAAAGAAAAAAACAAAACAAAAAAACAAAACCAGAAGAACAGAATGAGAGTCCAGTGTTCCAAATCAACTTGTTACACATCAATATAAACCCACAGTGTCCTGGCAAACAACATGCTTTCATTTTCTGTCTCATCCTAGAGCTCGAATCCTGATTCATTTCAGCAGAGACTCCACAGGCAACAGGAAAGATTGTGGCATTAAAATATTCATTTATACTTTTGTGGTAGTTCAAAACAGTGGTCTTATTTCTGGGCAAGCTTACAGACCATACAAGGTCAGAAGCATAACTTAAATGGGAGCTAAGACTTGAATGGAAAAAATGTAAGAAGAAGAAAGAAAAACAAAAAGAAAATCAAAACCAAAAAACAAACAAAAAAACCCCTCTGGGAATAGCCAGGGCATTTAAAGGAACCATAAAAATGCCAACAGTATTTAAACCCCCTTTTTTAAAAAGGGAATTTTTTTGGCTTAAAATATTTCGCTCAATGAATTATGTCAGCTGTCAATGAAAGAATGTCACTAATACACTGTGGACACCTTTTGCAATGTAAATCCATGCCCCCTTTTTTTTACATGTTGAACTTCAACCTAGCAATTATTACAACAAATGTTATAGTCTAAAGCTCAAACACATTTTAGCAATTTTGAAATTGAACTGCGTACAAACCAAATAAAATTTACATCATAACAAACATTTCCCCCTAAGACTGTGGGGACACTTGGGCCTTCCTCATTGATCTCAGGGCCTTTTCACGCAGGTGCTTTTCTAGATCATCAAGGTTATCTTCAGCTTCACTTTCAGTCTCCTAAAAAAAACAGAATTTACATGGTTAAGTCTTGAGATCCTGGTGGGAAATGCTGAGTAAAAAGCAGAATCAAAGTGTGGGGATCGATGCACGACTGAATATACTAAAACCCAGGGAACCACAAACTTTAAATGAGTGAACTGTATGGTATGTGAATTTTATCTCAGAGTAATTGGCTAATTAGTAGAAAAAACAATTTTGCTACTTCTCAAAATAAAATGACTTTTCTATCTGTACGTATACTGCAAGACAGCCATATACAGAGTTCATAAATACCTTCTTCGGCTCTGGCGCTGCCACTGGCTCTTCCTGTGCTAATGTGGTTGTGGCAGCTGCAATGGCTGCAGGGGTCACAGCAGCTGCAGCAGCTGCAGCCACAGCCTTTTCCTTCTTGTGTTTTTTGTGCTTCTTGTGCTTCTTATCCTTTTTGTGTTTCTTGTCCTTCTTTTTCTTCTTTTTCTTTCCACCTCCTTCTTGATCTGAATTCTAGGAAGGAAAAAAAAAAACAACACCCAGCATTTATAATCAATCTGATTAATATTCTGTCCAATTGAACATTTTATTTCCTCAAATCCCCAATGGACAAATCTCAAGATTTCCAAAAGGCTTTGGAGGGTGTGAGTGGGGAAGGCCCAAGGCCAATTATCACCAAGAGAAGTATTCAAAGTCAGAGGCTATCTCCAGGATGAGCTCAATTCCAGCTCCTGAACTATTTGGCCTTAGACAAATTGCTGAACTCTTTCTGAGACCTTTTTACCAAAAATAAGTGTAATAATCCCTACCTGATAAAGCTCTTGTGAAAATTAAATGAGAACATCTGTAAATCACCCATAATACTTGCCTAACGTGTAGCAGACTTTTAATAAATGGTACCAGCCATTAGTCTAAACACATGCCTGTATGAATGCCATGTCTCTAGCTACCATCTGAGCTCTCCTATCTTTAGAGTGGGGACGACTGGTTCTTCCTCATGACACACAAATTTATGCAAAAGGCAGGCTCCTATAATTTAATCCATAATATTTCAATTTCACACTTCTAAGCAATTACTTAAAATTCCTCACAAGTTAGCTTGCACAACTATTCAGTCAACCCAATTAAACATGGACATCTGAGGCCACAGCAGGAGGATCACTGGGGGCCAGGAGTTCAAGATCAGCCTGGTCAACACAGCAAGACCCTGTCTCTACAAAAAGTTAAAAACAAACAAAAAACCAGCCAGGTGCAGCAGCATGTGCCTATAATCCCAGCTACTTGGGAGGCTGAGGCGAAGGGATCACCTGCATCCAGGAAGGCTGCTGTGAGCTATGATCATCCCGCTGCACTCAGCGTGGGTAATAGCATGAGATGCTGTCTCAAAAACAAACAAAAAACAGATGGACGTCTAACCACTGATTTTATGCAATACAGAAACCTGCCCAAGATCAGATGTATAACTCACAAGTGGGAAAAAAAGTTTAAACACCAATATTTTAATGCCCCAATGACATTTGCTCTGCTTCAAAGTGACCATATACGTATTTATAAAAGGGTGTCCAAAATAAGGCAGACACATACTCTTGGCGGTGATGGGCTCGGTGTCGGGCTTTTGGCCTTTTTGACCGGTACAGCTGGTGACCAGTTTGTAGACGGTGACTGAGACTGGACGGGGGATGGAGGTGCTGGGGGCTTTTTAGCTGCTGGCTCAGGAGACCCGGAGACAGATCGGGAGGATGAGACCCTCCTTACAGACTGTGGGCTTGGGGAAGCAGCCCTAGACAAAAAGGAAAAAACATTCGGCATTGAGAACAGACATCTCTTCACATGAGAAAACCACCAACTACACTGTACAACCAGGTTATGAATTTCAAATATACCACTTAGATTGCTGGTTGATTCGACTAACATATATCCCATTTACATCACCTATGTTTCCCAGAGGGTGGCTAAAGCCCCATAAATCCTCTATCTATTCTGTTAATGATGCTTCTTATGTAAGATTAGTAATGTCAGTTCCTTAGATCACACACAAGAAATGTTCTATGTCTTACTCAAGTTTAGTTTTGGAAGCATACCCCTCAAAAACAAATTGATAACTGCTAAGAACCAAGTAAAAGCCTGTGGCATTTAAATTATGCCATAGAAACTATCCCAAAAATGGAATAAGATCTGTAAATAGTACCTCAAGTTTGACTTAAAAGCTCATATTCATAATTATTCCTTGTATATGGGGGGGGGAGCTTCCAAATATAAAGAGCTATGTAAGTATTCCTAATGAAAAAGCATAAAATATTTTTACTTTTTTATCTTTTTAGGCTCCGGAGTCCTGGAGACTCTCCTAATGGGCCTAGTACTTGGAGACGGGGACTGCCTTCTTTGGGGTGATGACGACGCTCCTCTTCGAACGGGTGGAGGACTTGAGGAGGTCTGAGGAGCTCGAGGCCGTGGTGAGGGCGAATGCCGTTTGTTTGGTTGCGGTGATCGGGCCTCCCGGGTAGAGCGGCTTGGGGAAGACCCTTTCCTATGCTTGGATGATAATGAGGGTGAACGTCTCTTGGTGACTGGGGAGCTTCTTTGTTTGGGAGGTGGAGAATGGGAGACCCGCCGCTTTGGTGGTGGAGATGGTGATGCTCTTCGTTTAGGAGGGGGAGGAGGTGAAGCCGTTCTTCTCTTTGGAGGTGGAGAAGGAGAGTATCTCCTCTGTATTGGAGGAGAGTATCTTCTAGGAGAAGGTGAGCGCCGACGTGGGGGAGGAGAAGGAGTCCTAGGAAAAAGACACATAATTAAGCTGAAAGGCTCAACAAAATACAGAAACAGGATGAAAAGTAATCAGTAGGTTTGGCTATACTGTAGTTAGCACTAGGCAAAGGGAATATATTTGTAAGTGAACATGCTATCTTTATATTCTCATTTAAATATCAATAAAACTTGTTTATCTCAGCTGACTGCAACACAGGACACTGCAAGACTAAGTACAAAAAAGAAAAAAAAGACATTTTGATTAACAAAAATTTGCAATTTTCAGAAGATGTGAATTTGTCAAGTCTTTTAACATCTATACGAAATCAACGTTTTTTGAAAAGAGAATCTTGCACTGTATTAACTGAACATCAGTTATTATATAATAACCAAGTAACTGTATTAGCAAAACTCTATTATGGTCACTTTAGGAAGTCTACGCTTTAAAGAGGTCTCCTATATGGTATCCTCTCTGAATGAGCATTTGGACACTGTATGAATAATTAAGAGTTCACTGCATAAGCCTTAAAGACACTTCTACCTCCCCTCAAAGAGACTGTTCCATTTTCTGTCTCAAAAGGCCACTTTTCAGGCCAAAGTACCTAATTTCCTCTTGGATCTTGCAGACTTTTAGATCAAAGTAAATTCCTGCCCAGAGTTAGCTTTACAACAGGCCATATATTTTGGCAATGTGGTAGGGCACAGTTTCATCACTGTATCTGGGCAATTATTTAGTAATTCTCAACTCCCATTTCCTCACCTGAAAAATGCACACAATACCAACTATCAAGCAACGTCACTTTGAAGACTAGTAGCAAAGCATATAAAGCACCTAGCACTTTGCCTGGCACGTAACAGGCATTCAAGAGTGGCAGCCAGGCTGGGCAGAGTTGGTCACACCTGTAATCCCAGCACTCTGGGAGGCCGAGGAGGGAGGATCACCTGAGGTCAGGAGTTTGAGACCAGCCTGGCCAACATGGTGAAACCTCATCTCTACAAAAAAATACAAAAACTGGCTGGGTGTGGTGGCAGGTGCCTGTAATCCCAGCTACTCGGGAGGCTGAGGCAGAACAATCACTTGAACCCAGGACACGTAGGTTACAGTGAGCTGAGATCGGCCACTGCATTCCAGCCTGAGTGACAGAGTGAGACTGTCTCAAAAAAAAAATAGAGTGGCAGCATGCCATTACATTGCTTGGCAACATATCCAAGCAATGACATTAAAACATTTTCCCCTAATTTTTACTTTAAAATCGTTTTAGATGTACAGAAGAGCTACAAAAATAGGAGATTTGCCACTTCACCATGCTAATATTTTATACAACCATAAGAAAATTAGCAAAACCATAAAATGAACCTCAGTGATAACTTAGTATTATTAAAATAGCACACAACCCAGTTTTCCACGAATGAATGTCCCTTTTCTGTTCCAGGACTTAATCAATGTTCCTTTTCTGCTACAGGACCCTACATCTCTTTAGTTCCTGCCAATCTGTGACTGTTTCTGTCACTGTCTTTCATGACTGACACTTTCGAATATTGGTCAGGTATTCTGTAGAATGACTTTCAATTTGGGTTTGTCTGATTACTTCCTAATAATTAGACTGAGGTTCGGCATAATTGGTAAGCATACTACAGAGGTATCCAGGAAATACACGACGCCAATGTTTTATTGAGGACGTTATCTTTGATTATTTAGGTAAGAGATATCTGCCAGTATTCTCTAAATTTTCTCTTTACAATTACTAGTCAATACCATCTTTTAATGTATTAACATCTTTATGACAATACGTGATTCACCTGCTATAAAACCTATCTATTTACCCATTTACGGTTCATTTACAGTATACAATTAAAGGATTTCAGTATATTCATATAGTTCTGCAGCCATTACCATCCCCATGTCCACCCCACTCTAATCTGTTTTCTATCTCTATAGATTTGTGTATTCTAGACTTTTCATATAGATGGAATCATACGTGTTCTTTTATGATTGGCTGAACAGTGCTAGTCTGCTTACTCTAGTAAGATATAATAATCAGAAAGATTCAGAAATCCTTTTGTAGTTCATAAGCATGATGATTGGGTTTTCACACGCACACACGAGCTGTGCCTCTCTCCAACCCTGTTATGAAGTGAGCACCACCACTCATCTGATGTATCAGGGGCGGGGGGGTTAGGAGATGCTCCAGTTAGCATATTTGACAAAGTACCTTCGTCGTGGTGGTGGTGTGGGAGTCCTGCGCCGTCGAGGGGGAGGGGCGGGAGAAGGAGACCGTCGCCTTCTGGTGGGTGGTGGGGATGGACTTCTCCTCCGTCTACCACTAAACAAAGAAGAATTCTAGTTAATTTTTTTTTTTTTTGAGATGGAGTCTTGCTCTGTCGCCCAGGCTGGAGTGCAATGGCACGATCTCAGCTCACTGCAACCTCCGCCTCCCAGGTTCAAGCAATTCTCCCACCTCAGCCTCCTGAGTAGTTGGGATTACAGGCACCCGTAATCATTCCTGGCTAATTTTTAAAAATATTTTTGTAGAGACGGAGTTTCACCATGTTGGCCAAGCTGGTCTTGAACTCCTGACCTCAGGTGATCCGCCCGCCTCAGCCTCTCAAAGTGCTGGGATTACAGGTGTGAGTTACCACACCTGGCCTATATAGTTAACTTTGAGTCAGTGGCATTTATAGTTAAGTGACCCAGAAGACACGGTTTCAATTATCATTAACCCCACGGGCAGCAATGGTTACTAAGTTTCAGAACAGTGTTTTTCAAACTACAGGTCAAGATCATTAGTCAAGACCTTGAGTGGCAGCATTAAAAAACTTAATAAAACTAGAGTGTTTTACTTGTGACAAGGGTAAATACCATTTTATGAAATTTTGGATCACAATACAGACATTCTTGACATGACACACAGTGAAAAAGTTAGGCAACAGCACATCAGAGCACTGCTTTTTATTGGGGATGCGCATTAGAACCACCTGGGAAGCTTATGTGAGATTTATGTCTACCAGGTCTGGGCTAAGGTCCAGCCAGGTGTTTCTGGGAAAGGCTCTCCAGGTGATTCAGATTCCTTATTAGGAATCAACTGCTTTAGAGACTCTAATACAGAAATTCAAAAATGCCAATAGTTGCAAGTGGCTTAAGACCCAAATCTGGATGTCTCTGCTCCAAACTCTTAATTTTTTTTGCCCAGGACAGGACTCATGCTTCCTGTGAATCTGGAATTATGCTTTGTCTTGGTTCCCGTTAGAAACTAAGAAAGCTCTGATAACTGAACAGACAAAATCCTAAACGTCACCATTAAATTTTTCAACTTAAATCTGCTTATGCTTTGTGGGGACTAAGACCTCACACTAAATACACATAAAATATTCGAAACCAGGCTCTATCTCCCCTTCTTTTCTTTTTTTTTTTTTTGAGACGGAGTCTCGCTCTGTCACCCAGGCTGGAGTGCAGTGGCACGATCTGGGCTCACTGCAAGCTCTGCCTCCCGGGTTCACGCCATTCTCCTGCCTCAGCCTCCCGAGTAGCTGGGACTACAGGTGCCCACCACCACACCCGGCTAATTTTCTGTATTTTTATTAGAGATAAGGTTTCACCGTGTTAGCCAGGATGGTCTTTATCTCCTGACCTCGTGAACCGCCCGCCTCGGCCTCCCAAAGTGCTGGGATTACAGGCGTGGGCCTCTTTTTTTTTTTTGAGACGGAGTTTTGCTCTTGTTGCCCAGGCTGGAGTGCAATGGCACGGTATCAGCTCACTGCAACCTCCACCTCCCAGATTCAAACGATTCTCCTGCCTGAGCCTCCCGAGTAGCTGGGACTACAGGCATGCGCCACCACGCCTGGCTAACTTTTTTGTATTTTTAGTAGAGATGGGGTTCCGTCATGTTGGCCAGGCTGGTCTCAAATGCCTGATCTCCGGTGATCCACCCATGTCAGCCTCCCAAAGTGCTGAGATTACAGGCATGAGCCACCGCACCCGACCTCTATCTCCCCTTCTAAAATACGATACTGAAGCATAATTCCAAATAATCCTTCCTCCATCTCTAAATCCTAGGAACCTGATGGCAATTTCTAATGGCATTAAACTTGAAACTGCTGGTATATAACTTAAAATACTTTTTAAATGATGAGAAACAAAACAAAAACATCCTGGAGTAGAGCAATAAACGTTAGTGTTGATTTTACTGCTGTGAGGAATCTCTTTCCAGAACAGAAAGTATTTCCATAATTTGGTGGGGGGGTGGGGAGGGAAGGGGAGATGTAAGAGAAGAAATTGCACCACTAATCTAACTCTGTAAAGCAATTGTTTAGTTGCTGTGCTAGCAACTTGACAAAAGCCAGCGGTAATTACAGCTGGGAAAGGAATGCTTTAGCAGCCAAACTAATCTTTTTTAGGTTTTTATCTTTCATTATCATGGAGCAGTTTCCTCCAGTGTAAATACCCTGTGCTTTGCCCCATCACAAACACTGCTCACTGGTTCCTTTCCAAGAAAACACTCTTATTGATGAGATTACCTAAAACAACACAGCTTCAAAAACTGAGCTACAAAAAGGACAGTGGGATAGCTTCAGCAAGGATAAATACTTCAAAATTCAGTGGCAGCTAAGGCCCCAAAAGCAGAAAGCTGGTCAAGACAGACTAGTGTAATGTCAAATGTATAGGTCTAAGATCCAACTTTGTCACTTTGTGGCCCTAAGAAACTACCCCATCGGGGCCGCTATCTTCTCACTTATGAGAGTAAGGCCTGAATTAGGGATTTGGCTCTAAAATTTTACAGTTTTATGGTCACGGTGACACTAACAATCAGAAGTTTCAATAAAGATACGCAGGTTGGGCCCAGTGGCTCATGCCTGTAATCTCAACACTTTGGGAGGCCGAGGCGGGTGGATCACCTGACGTCAGGAGTTTGAGACCATCCTGGCCAACATGGTGAAATCCCTTCTCTACTAACAATACAAAAATTAACTGGGCGTGGTGGCATGTGCCTGTAGTCCCAGCTACTCAGGAGGCTGAGGCAGGAGAATCGTTTGAACCTGCAAAGCAGAGGTTGCAGTGAGCCGAGGTTGCACCAATGCACTCCAGCCTGGGTGATAGAGCCAGACTCCATCTCAAAAAAAAAAAAAAAAAAAAAAAAAAAAAAAAAAGTGATCTGCAACCTACCTTTCTACTACTGGAAAGACTGAACAGGGCCAAAGCCTTCCATTCGCTTTTATTTATTATTACTATTATTATTTTTGAGATGAAATTTAGCTCTGTTGCTAGGCTGGAGTACAGTGGGGTGATCTCAGCTCACTGCAACCTCCACCTCCCGGGTTCAAGCGATTCTCCTGCCTCAGCCTTCCGAGTAGCTGGGATACAGGCATGCGCCAACACTCCCAGCTAATTTTTCTATTTTTAGTAGAAATGGGGTTTCACCATGTTGGCCAGGATGGTCTTAATCTCCTGACCTCGTGATCCTCTCACTTTTAATATTTCTAAAGTTTCTCCCTAGTTTTTCTTGCCCTCCCTAATGTCACCACAAATACAAAGTCCCTCCCCCCAAATCTAAGGAGCAATTAATCCTATCTCTGGAAAAGTATCCAGATACTGCTAAAAATCTGTGTGCCGCTTGATGTAAGTTGATGCAAATTATCACAAAAGAGCACAACCAGATATTAAAAATCTAAGTTCAAATGAGGGTCTAAACCAAATAGCTCATGTATAATTCTCCCTATCATTAATCTAATGTGTTAAAAAAAAAATACTCAAACCAAAACAACTTAGGATCTGCACATCCATAGCCACAGCCACCATATATTTAAGAATGAGATGAGGTCACCTAAATAGGAAATTAAGTCACTAAAATTTATGACATGTAACCCTAATTTACAAAGTAGTGTCTAACCAACCTTTTAGTCACTGGCGATTGCCATCGCTTTCCCATCTGCATCCTGAGAGCAGTGGAGAAAAACAAATGTCAAGAATTCCATTCACTAAATTATTTACTTGGGTGGATTAAGTACCATTAATGGAGACATTTTTAAATATTCGAAGATGTTCAGGAGTTACTGCTATAATAGTTTGGTTTATTTTTCTAATCATGCACACATATATGACATGGTGGTTGAAAATTTACCAATTCTAAATTAAATATTAATAACCACCAACAAAGCAAAAACAAAACAAAACAAAAACCCTAAAAAGCAAACAAAAATCCAACCATATCCAAATACCTGAAGGAATTAACCAAATTCTCAAATAATCCCGAGTTACCAAATTTCATCACAATTACAGAACATCAGTGAACATCACTGAAGCAAAGATGTTACCGAGGGGAAGTCTCTTTTTGGCGCTTTCGTGGTGATGGAGAAGCACTCCGGGAAGGGGAATGTCTCCGCCGCCTGCCAACCTCACCATTCTTCACATGGGATCTCTTGGGTCGTTCATCTTCTGAGGAGGAGGAGGAGCCAGAGTCTATAATTACACAATTAAAAAAATATTACATTAGCTTTGTGCTTGAATGCTTGAATCTGTCCAAGTTTTCCGAAATCTAGGTGGATGGAGTGTTCACTAGGGTAAGCAAGTATGTATATAGGCCATCAGTTCTGAACAGAATCATTATCAATATATGATCAATGATTTCAAAGCCAAGCATATTATTTAAAGAAGATATAGACATCATTTCCACAGTGTAATCCAATCAAGATGGCACACTCTAAGAAGTCTAGGCTGGGCACAGTGGCTCACCCCTGTAAACCCAGCATTTGGGAGGCCAAGGCAGAAAGACCGCTTGCGCCTCCTGAGTAGCTGGGATTACAGGCCTGCACCATCATGCCTAACTAATCTTTGTATTTTTAGTAGAGACAGGGTTTTGCCATGCTGGCCAGGCTGGTCTCGAACTCCTGACCTCAAGTGATCCGTCTACCTCAGCCTCCCAAAGTGTTGGGATTACAGGTGTGAGCCACCACACCCAGCCTGGTATATTCTTATAATAAAAAATGCAAATAGCAAAACAATAGGGTAGATTATTTTCTTTTCTTTTGGAAACAAAGCCTTGCTCTGCTGCCCAGGCTCCCAGGCTGGAGTGCAGTGGCGCGATCTCAGCTCACTCACTGCAACCTCTGCCTCCTGGGTTCAAGGGATTCTCCTGCCTGGGCCTCCCAAGTAACTGGGATTACAGGTGTGCGCCACTATGCCCAGTTAATTTTTGTATTTTTCGTAGAGACGGGGTTTCACCCTATTGGCCAGGATGGTCTTGAACTCCTGATCTCAAGTGACCTGCTCACCTCGGCCTCCCAAAGTGCTGGGACTACAGGTGCGAGCCACTGCGTCCAGTCTAGATTTTTAATAGGGAAAGATGTTCTAAATATACTGTTAAGTTAAAAAGGGAGGCAACATATCTACAGTTGAGCTTCTGTGGGGTTTTTTCTTTTCCTTTTTCTATATGCACAGAAAATTTCTGAATAAAACTTTAGGATGTTGGAAAAAGAATGATACTTTTCCAATTTTATACTTCTGTTTTCTGTTTCACTATTGTGTCCTAGGGACCTATTACTTTTATAACAATGTAACAGAAAATTATATTTTGCAAAAGGACTTAAAACCAAAAAAAGGAATAATTCTGCCTCCTCAGACAGATTTCTATGTAGGCAAGTAAGTAGTCATGCTGCACACATAGATGTTTATATACCAAGTATTTTTTATTAGGAAATGCACGTAGAAAAAAACTTTCATCACCGTCCATACCAGATGAAGACTGCTGGTTCTGTCGTCTGTATTGGCGTCTCTGCTGCACAGAATCTGCTGCAGCCATTTTGCCACCTTTATCTTCTTCTGAAAGATGGATGCATTTAGAAAGTGTTTCTTTAGTTAAGCATATAGAAAATTTGCAATTTGAATAGGAAAATAGTCTCTCAAACCTTCATTTGGTTGGATAAAAAATACAACTACTATATTTTTTTAAAAAGAGTTTAAAATGTCAATTCACATGCTGATTTAGACTATCTTCACCAAATATAATAAAATTTATTTAGTCATTTATTACAGGTCAGGCTGGTGCCAAGCATTTTATAAGCAGATACAGTTAACTGTCAAAAACCTCTACTGTCCCTATTTCGGAGCTGAAAGAAGAAAGGCTCAGATAAGTTAATTAAAACAGAAACAGTTAAATTCTGGAATGGGGATTCCACTCAAGTCTGTCTGACTTCAGTCTTAGCTCTTATCCTATACTTCATCTTCAAGCAGAAGGGGATGACCAAATGTGCAAAAAATCAAAATCAGCTTTAAGAAAAACAAAAACAAACAAACAAAAATCACAAAAAAACAACAAACTTACCCGATTCAGATAACTCTACTTTTCTAGGCTTCGGTGCTGGTGAAGGGGATTCTCTTTTCTCAGTACCTTTATGTTTTGTCACTAAAAAAGAATAAGAGTGGAAAAAAAGCTTATGTACAAACAAAGGTCTATACAAGATGCCTTTCTTTTAATTTTTAAAATTTATTATTATTTTTAAATAAAGATGGGGTCTCACTATATTAGGCTAGTCTTGAACTCCTGACCTCAAGCAATCCTCCTGCCTCAGCTTCCCAAAGTGTTGGGATTACAGGCATGAGCCACTGTGCCCAGCCAAGATGCCTTCCTATTACAAAAATGAGTGTGACTACTCTCAAAAAGAATTTATGAAGAATTAAAAAATTCCCGTAAGACCTTGTTGTCATATCTGAACATTATCTGAAGTGAGGCAAGAATTTTTAAATATTGAATGAAAAGCCTCAAAAAGTTCTACAATGATTTTCAAATCTTGAGATTCTCCCAAGAAAACCAACAGTTAAAGGAAATTGGGAGCTGCTACTGAGTAGAACAAGCTCAGTAAAGTAAACCTCTGTGTGCTACTTGAGCTCCACAATCTAATAACATACACACCCTCCACACCCATACTCACTCCCTCACACTCAACTTCAGAGACTTCATCAACATGAAAGCTTTTAAGCAACCACTATAAGTGGGTTCAGAAAAGTAAAAGATGATAAATGATTAAGAAATAAGATCTGATAAAACTTTCACAAAGATATTTGGTCTAGAAAAGAAGAATGGCTGCCCAACAGGCTAAAGGTTCTTTATGTAGAGCATAATCTTCACAATAGCACAGGGGATTTAAACTACCCATGAAAAAACGCAGACCACCACAACAGTAAAAATTATTAAATACAAAGACTTGAGGATTCTTTCCAAAGAGCTAGAAAGAAAAAAAGGCATTTCTATACCTAAAGTAGTAGGAGAGCAGTGGGTATCCTATGAATTATCCAACTGTCTTTTACCAATGACATAGAAATATGGTAACTACCTTTTGTAAGCCTGCTGTATTAGACATACTATTAACACGGTTAGTAGTATCACATCCCTTTCTCCCTGTTCCATTCCACAAGAGAGGAAACCTGAGGCTTAAAAAGAAGCAACTTCGCCTCAGTCACAAAGACAATTTAAGTGAGCTAAGATGTGAATCCAAGAATCTACTTTTAGGTCATGGGTTTTAATCTGAACAACTATCTCTGCTTATAGTATCTATCCATTGCTACAACTAAAATCCTAAGTAAATTCACATATAAACATATATATATATACCATAGATTAACCTGAAACACCACTTGAGAACATCCCAATAAGAAATAAATCTACAGACAATTTGATCCCCTCAGGATCCTGATACCTGTTTTGTGTGATTAAAGCAATTGCCACGGAATGTTTGACTCAGAATACAGATACATTTCATTTAAGACACTCACATTCAGAATTCTGTAATGGTTTATTCCAAGGGGCAGTAATTAGAGAACCAGTGATCTAACACAGTAATCGCATCTTTACTAAAGAAGTCAAAATGAAGAATTCACCAGTATGCCTTTTCAATGAACAGAGTTTTCCTTTTTTCTTTCTTTTTTTTTTTTTGAGACAGAGTTTCGCTCTTGTTGCCCAGGCTGGAGTGCAATGGCATGATCTCAGCTCACTGCAACCTCCGCATCCCGGGTTCAAGGGATTCTCCTGCCTCAGCCACCCGTGTAGCTGGGATTACAGGCATGCGCCAACCACACTTGGCTAATTTTGTATTTTTAGTAGAGACGGGGTTTCTCCATGTTGGTCACGCAGGTCTTGAACTCCCAACCTCAGGTGATCCGCCCACCTCTGCCTCCCAAAGTGCTGGGATTACAGGAGTGAGCCACCGCGCACCCAGCGACTTTTCTTAAAATTTCTACGTAATAAGCCATTTGGACAAATCACTGGATTGGGTAGGATTGGGTAAAGAATGGCTATCACTCAATTAGATTATCAGGAATCACGACAGTGCAAATAGCAAACTATACTTAATACTTATATTTTAACAAACTCAAAGAAATAAAAGTATTTTAAAATTGTTAACTATTTGAGGCTCTTTTTCTAAGTCCATATTCTCTATTTTTAAGTGTTACTTAATCCTCAATTTCTGAAAAGATATTATGGGCACGTAGTTAAAAAGTGCATATCCAAGTTACCACCTTAGAGAACTGGGTTCCCAAACTTGCTTTGGAAGCTGATTGTTTGGATACATTTTCCCCTAAGAAACATTAAAAATGTGGTTATGCTTACAAGATAGTTGGCAAAAGCCTACTCATTATATAATACAAGTGAATTGTAACATTATTTACATTTTCCCCCAGTGGAAATACACATCTGGAGTTGCATCCTGATTCAATTTCTCACTAACTACTTAGCTAAAGTAGTCTTTATCAATACATTTATATTAGCTGGGTGTGGTGGCATGCGCCTGCAATCCCAGCTACTCGTGAGGCTGAGGCAGGAGAATCGCTTGAACCTGGGAGGCAGAGGTTGCAGTGAGCCGAGATCGCACCATTGCACTCCAGCCTGGGCGACACAGCAAGACTCTGTCTCCAAAAAAAAAAAAAAAAAAAAAAAAAATTATACCATCAAACATCAAACAGCTATCATTTATATATTCCTACTCTGGTTTAATACAATTGAGTCACAGCATTATTAATATTATAACAGCACTTCAGATTTCTATTTTTCTAGATGAGACTTTACACCATTTACTTTGTTAATATTAAGTATTCAAGGGACAAAATTATTCTAGCATGAAGTCAGAAATCGTAGAAGGCAACTTTAAAACCAGAATTTTAAATTGACTCCAACAGTTCTATTAATTATTAATCTTAGACCTGCCCAAAAGATCACTTATTAAGTTACTCTGTGACCAGCAATAGTAAAATAACCATTTAATTGTCTAGATTGCACAATTTATGTGGCCAAGCTAATCTAAAAAAATCAAAATTACCACAACGTCACCACCAGTATTGATCATGTTAACACACTTCACTGTGCCACTGATTTCAAGCACTATTTTATGTACTAAGATAATGCCAATTTATGAAATGTCAAATTACAAATGTTTCCCCTAAGATCCCTTCAGATGACCGTATACTGTATTCCAAATAATTAACCTATTAAGTTCCCCAAAACACTTTTCCTGCCTCCCTCCCACTCCATTTGCCCACTATCAAGAACAGATCCCTAAAGCCCTGATAAGTGGCCACTACAGAAAATATAACTGTAATATCTATTACATTTCAATGATGTTACTGTTCTAAGCAGCAGAAACTGCAAAGTAATTTCTGAAATCTTACTGCCAGATAGAGAAGCTAAAAAATTTCAACCCTGCCCTCCATTTCTCACCTTTAGCAATCAAAGAGGAATTCTGGGGTAGGAAAGTTGGGAAAAGTATTCACTATTTAACTGGGAACGACAACTCAAGTTTTATTCCTAGTTGGTTGACCTTGACCAAGTTAACTAACCTGAAAATCTGTTTCTTGATGACAATTGTTAAGGTCTTTTCTAGCTCTGAAATTTCATCACAGAGGGCTGGGATCAGTTTAATACAAAAGGCTATGTCTGGGCCGGGTGTGGTGGCTCACACTTGTAATCCCAGGGGTTGGAGGCTGCAGGGAGCCATGACTGGGCCACTGCACTCCAGCCCGGGTGACAGAGTGAGATGCTGGCTCTATTTGGGGGAGTGGTGGTGAGAGGTTATTTCCAAGTAGCTCAAACCAATATTCAGCTCCAGTGGTCACAGGGGAGACTGACTACATTGCCTGTAGTGCCTCTCTTTGGGCAGGTTGTTTGAACATGAAAGCCCTGTCCCAAAACCCACAGAAATACTTATTTTCACCATGGCTTACTTCTTTCCTGTGTACATATCCACTCTGTCTTGTTTGCAAAAAGTATATGCCAAAACACAAGAAATTAGCATCTGTGCAGATGCTTTTTAAAGGGTACCTAATAATTCTTAACAATCAACCTGTTTTAACAAGGATTGGTCCCTCTGTTCAGGTACTTTTGCAACTCTTTGGCTATATGATATAAATAGAAAAAAATCATCACTTGATGTGTTTTTGCAAAGTAACAGGTGAAAACACTTGTTTTTTTCCCTGGAGAGCTTTGTGGCTCCAGACAAAGAATAAATATTCAGAAGTACAAACTTCACAGGAAAAGACAAAATAGGTCAGGGCCATGGGCGTCGGATTTGGACATGGTAACTGAAAATGGACTGAAATTTTCCCAATGCTGAAAAGCAGTATGGTACATGAGGTTATGAAAACAGTGATCCTGAAGCCCCTCTCTCAAACTGAGGACTGAACCTGGAGGAGTTACAGGCTTCTCTACTTTCACTAGCTGCTTCTCTAAGGGGCCAACAAAAATGGCCATGTCTTATTTAATGAATGTATCACTACAATAAAAATGTCACAATTCAGAAAACATTACTTTTTACAGACTATCATAATCTGCTGGTCACCCTTTCACTCTGTCAGCTTATCTATGCCTCACTGTCACAGATACAAAAAAGGAAAGCAAAATTTGCCTTTCTAGGTATCACCGCATTGCAGCCTTGGGGAGTGGGGAGATAAGGCAACAGGGTGAATAATTAGCAATGCTGGTCTCATCAAGCTCATTAAAATGTATAATGAAAATTTTGCCCATCCTCATTTCTTTGTTTCTAACCTGAAATTTTTTCTCTCTCTCTTTTTTAAGTCAGGATCTCGCTATGGTGCTGAGGCCAGCCTTGAACTTCTGGGATCAAGTGATCTTCCTGCCTTAGCCTTCTGAGTAGCTGGGACAACAGGCTCATGCCACCACTCCTGGCTCTAACCTGAAATTTTCAATATGATCATAATAACCCCAGTGTGTGTTAACCTACAGATTGCTCCTTAAAACTCAATTGCTTTAGCAGCTTTTAAGATCCTCCCCATCCCTTACTACTCACCTTTTAGGCTGTATCATTCCAGCCCTAAGCTCCAGAGAGCCTGGTTCAAACGGACACTACAGTTTTTTCCATGCGTATTTAATGCTCACAGAACAAACCCCAATAGACCACAACCTTCACTCAGACTAACACAGCATTCTACTTGCCTGGCAGGATCACAGATCATAAATTCCTCAGAAATCAATCTGCAGAATAAAGCAAGGACAACACTCAGAAGAACCCTACCTAGAGCCTAAATTAAAAAAACAAATCAGCTTTTAAGAGGACACCATGTCCTTTGCTTGGGAGCGCAATGCGACCAAGAAAGAACTAAAAGAGAATATGAAGTCCTCTTGTTTAAGGTATCAAACCAAAAATCTTCAGGAGAAAAAAAAGTTAACTGGTCTCATAGTAATAAAATGATCCCTTATCATGCCAACGCAAACTTTGATATGTTACCTCAACTCAAACAGCCCACGGCTGGTAAAAGATTTCTCCACCTGCGCAATGCCAGAGGGCATTGCTAAAAACAAAACCCTTTTACACATAAAAAAAGCCCCAAGATTTTAAAGCAGGGAAGAGGCAGGCTTATAAGCAAACCTACAGAGAGTATCAGATACAAATATTATCTAGCTATTTCATACTTTGAGAGTGAGCAGGGGGCAATAACTATGCTTTGTAGCCAAAGAAAGAGAGAACATGTTTCATATGTGTTTGATTTTTACCTTTACCTGAAGTTCTCCCTGGAGACACAGAAACACGACTCTTTCTTGTACGGTTTGACTGCTGGGGTGTTGGGGAATGCCGAGTTTTGGGTGGTGGAGTTGCAGGAGGTGATGGCCTGTGCCTTCGCCTTGGAGGACTTGCTGAAGGAGATAACCTACGAGTTTTCCGAGGGGGGCTGGATGTCCTCTTGGGAGGCTTCTTTGGTGGTGACCGTGAACGAGATGAAGAGGATGATGAGCTACTCCCAGACAAGGATGCTGACGAACGTCTTCTTCTGTGGAATGAAGTATTCATATTCACTAACTGCACACTTACAAAGAACGGCCTTACAGGTATGAACAGTTTACACAAAAATACAGCTATTTTAATCCGACTTTTGAGTTTATGTAGCTAAGCACATAAATGAGTCCAAAAGAATGGGGAAAAAACCATAACCTAGGCCAGGAAACAGCTAGTTCTGAGACTAAATATAAACGACTTAGTCTGATAAATACTTCTGTCTGTGTTCTCTCTCCAGTTACCAAACTTGTCAGGTTGAATGCTATAATAAAATAACTAACTAGTCCTTCTGCCTTAGGAATGGTATTGGTGTTTTGGAGTTTGCATACAAAATTAGGGGGCAAGGTATTTTTCATTTAATAACACAATGTTGAGAAACCTTTAGGTTGCATTTTTAAAAAAGATGTGTAAAACTAAGAGTTCATTTAGCTACATAAACTTAGAAGCAGGGGCCTCTCGAATTCTGCGGCAAAATTTGTGTTAAGTTCTGTTGCAATTATGTGTACCTGCAGAATTCACCTTTGGCGGAAGAATTCCTGAGAACCTGAAAAAAAGAAACCCTACCTTAAGTGTGAGATAAAAACTGGCTGAAAGGGAATCTTAAACAATCTGTAAAATATTGACTGCTAAATGGCTGAGTAAGCACAATTTAAACATGCTGTTTGCAAAACTCCAGTATAAGAAATAGCTGCTTCCACTAATCTTGTACTAGGAAGCACCAGCATTACTTTTCTCCTAAAGGGGAATTAGAGAAGTGTGATGCCTGGAAACTGACTGACCATTTACCTCACTAATTTCCTCTATGACCCTAACACATCGATTCTTTGTAACAGTAGTAACAGTTCAATATATCTTGACAACCCCTCCCCAAAGAAAATTTTCAAATTTTCTCTGAAAAACCTGACTGCAGAAACAAAGTAACTTTACAGAGCTTACTTGATTTTTCCCCTTTATTTCCAAATTCATTTGGTTCCCTGAAAGAACTTTAAAAGATTCAAACAAAAAATTCTGTCCAAAATATAACTGGAAGCTTAATCATCGGCATTTCTTCCAAAGCCAGGTGAAACGTACTGCAAGAAGGCACAACAACTGCTACCAGTGCACTAGGACTCGACTCTGGGTAGATTTAGCCACTAACTTTTTGTTTAAAGTGATATATCCAAGATTCAAATATTTTATCTTATGCTCATTTTAGAATGATTTAAGAAAAAGAACACTGGTACAGTCGGGGTTTTGAAAAATAACCAGACACTAAACTAGTAATAACAATTCTATCTATGGAATATAGATATATTCCCCCGGGATTATGGAAAACTTCCAAGTTATGCTATTCCTGTCTGAATTACTTATAAGCTTCATTACTTCTATAATGAGAATTTTCTATATGAGAATTTTATAAAAAATTCATAAAAATATTTTTCTCAAAGTATAATAGCAAATGAATTACTTTAATACTGGTAAAAGGAGCTTACTGGCCCTATAATCAGCTACTTTTCAGAAGCCAGTTAAAAGCCAAAGAGAAGGTGGCCAATTCCCTTACTTAGTAGGATTTCTTGGTGAAGTCTAGAAGGGTAAAAGTTAACAGAAAAGTGTCAATAAGATGAATTTCTCGTTTACTTTCCAACACCAGACTAGACATTTTTCATAACACGAACAATTGCATTACACTTCAAATGAAACAGACTCTTTAGAAGACACTGTCTAATATCACTTATGAGTTCTTTCTTCCAGGGGACACTAATTTACAGATTATCCTAAAAGAAAGATTATCCAGAAGTGTCAAACACTCGACACTTCCAAATTTTAAAAATCTTACCGTCTTACTGGTGATCTACTCCTTCTATGCCTTGGTGGAGGAGGCATTCTTCTTGGTGGAGTTCTTCTTCGAGGAGATGGCCGCCTTCTTGGGCTTGGTCGCCTTCTAGGTGAATACGATCTGCCATAACAAACAGAATTAGGTCCTGAATAAACCAGGAGTGAGGAATTTCTTGGCTTAGTTTTCTCAATGGCCACATCTAAAAAATAAATTTCAAGGATCACAATTTTCCATTTATGTAGATTTTTATGGTACACAGAAAAGTGTCCTCAAATTATCTGTGTACATTCAAAAAATATTTCTACTAAACATCTTCTACCACTTTGAAATTATGTATCTAATTGTACCCAGTAGAGTAGCATATAAAACCTAAGATCTTTGTTGATCTTAAAGCCACAACTCACCTTGATCGGGATCTATGGCGCCGCCTAGGTCGAGTGTGAGAAGGAGAGCGGGACCGCGTCCGGGATCTTGATTTGGAGCGTGACCGAGATCGTGGTCGGGTCTTCTCCTTCTCCTTTTCTTTTTTGGAATTTTTTTCTGGAGAAGGTTCTTTAGGCTCTGGTATAGGTTCAGGTTTGGGAACTTTCAGAATGTCACTGTGGAAACAAAAGCTTTTTTTTTTTTTTTTTGCCTTCTTATACTCAGCCTTCTAAATCATTATACAATGATGTAATAAAGTATTTCTAAAACTTTTCAAAAATTCACAGACTTGTCTCTGGCTCCAAAAGACACATAAGTATGTATGTACCTATCACTGAAACCCAGTGAGCAACTAATAATTCCAACCATGTACATTTTCTTCTTCTGAGACAGGGTCGCACTCTTGTCACTCAGGCTGGAGTGTACTGGCACGATCTTGACTCACTGCAGCTTCAACCTCCCAGGCTCAAGTGATCCTCCCACCTCAGCCTCCTGAGTAGCTGGGACTATAGGCACGTGCCACCATGCCCGGCTAATTTGTCTGTGTGTGTGTACATATACATATATATATATTTTTTAGTACAGATGGAGTTTCACCATGTTGCCCCAGGCTGGTCTCTAACTCGGAGCTCAAGCGATCCACCCACCTCAGCCTCTCCAAGTGCTGAGATTACAGGCATGCACCCCCGCATCTGGCAACTACATACATTTCTTAAAAGTGCGAAGTTGTCCACAATACATTGAGGAAAAAAACAAGTTACAATATATAAAATACCTGAAACAATACAACCAAAAGATAGTAATGGTCACCCTCTGGGGCATTTTCTTTTAATATACTCTCTTAACAATTTCTTTTCAACAAACTAATTTTATAATTTAAAAAATCTAAAAGGAAAATAGTTTTAACTCAGATGTCATATTTGCAGTCACTATTAATCTAAAATTGTGATTATTTATAAATGAATTTTTATGTACTTGCCTAGTAGAAGTAGCCTCTTGTACTGAAGGTTCTTTTACTTTCACTGAAGGTTCTGGGAGCTCTGGAGTTTTTTCCTTCTTTTCTGGAGCAGGGGAAGGACTCCGGCTCTTGGTTCTGTGACGGGGAGATCGAGAATGACTGCGCTTTCTCTCTCTCCTGACAGGGGAAGATCGTCTTCTAGGGGAAGGAGATCTGGATTTGCGTCTAGGATGAAAGTAATTTTTTTCAGGTTTTTAAATAACACAGATTGGAAGAGAGGAGTCAAAGGGAGAAGTGAGGATTAATCTTTAGTTACACTATTGTTGTTTATATCCGAGATGTTTCCCTATGGAAATAAGACATGCTAATCTCATCTACTTGATAGGGAAGAGAAAGACAAGCAAATGAAAGATAACATTCTCGAGTATATCAGTTATAAGGGAGGAAAGCACTAACTTGGGACTCTAGTCTTAGGTTCTTAATCATTCCCAGAGATCAAAAGACCAACTTTTCAGAGGCAAAGAGGATGCTTTAAAGCAAACAATGATAATCCCTGACAACAAATCAAACTCCCAAACATTTAACATTTAGATGCCGACAGATTACAATGGAGTTCATCAGGAAGAGCCTCGGTATGCCAGAAAAATGACTAGTACCATTAAAGCAACATGTTCTTCAGAAAAGAAAAATACACATCAAACATCCAGAAGATGGCTTTTTTGCGAGAGGAGAAGCCCTCTATCTTAACAGTAGCCTGCCTAACTCGAAGGGTTTTTTTCTTATTCACACAGAAGAAAAATGGCAGACATACTTCATCAATAGTCAAGTAGTTACCACCATGACAATCTGTGCTTAGCTCTATAAATATTACTTCCATAAAGAGATTTTAGTATCAAATATATAAATGAAAGGGACAAAGAAATTACCGCTTCTCTTTACTAATTCCAGCAGACATTTATGAAAGAAATAAGCAGAACCCTAAAAATAAAAAGCCTAATGGAGTTCTCACCTTTCACCACAAATACAGAAGCTGAGTCCTGGATTTAAAAATGTGAACCTAACAATAGTCTCACTGGAAGAAGAAAACAAATAAATGATCTGAAGTTTGGGTTCAGTACAACCATCTAAGAAAAGCAGAAGAGGGAATTAGGTAAGTATTACATGAACAGCTAATGAGTACAGATTTCTTTTTAGAAGAAAGGAAATGGAAAGAAAAAGTGAATCAGAGTATATTTTAAAAAACCCAAATTAACTGTTATGAACTAAAGCAATATGGAAGAAAAAGTTTAAAGTTTTGATTTAGGAATTTAGAGTTGGATAACTCATCAAGATCTGCGAGACGCTCATGGCTAAATTATCTGTCTCAAACAAAAGATGACAGATTTCTTCAGTCCAGAGGCAAGCCACAGGTCACCATGAAAACTGCATGACGGAACAAATTTCTTGAATAGCGCTGTTAGATTCCTTTTTAACTAAGGAAGTTTCCTAAGACCTAAAGTACCTGTAAAACATCAGTTATGCATCTATTGTATGATACCTTCTCGGGCTACGAGACCTCTCCCTTTTTTCTCTGCTGCTTTCTTTTTCTTCCTTATCTCTTTTATCTTTGTCTTCATCTTGCTTCTTCATAGATGCCAATTTTTCTTGTTCAATCTGCAAAGGCCAGGTTTTCAAAATATACATAGTTGAACATTTGAGAATAACAAACTGAAGACTACTTTCTACATGTGTTAAACACCAATGCTATTAACTATCATTTCATCAGCCTCTTCTTTTGAACCAGACTGTTCTTTCTTCACCCACACTACAGACACACATTAAGATTGGTATTATCGCCACTCGTTTACAAATAAATATTCACTGCAAGTTAATCTCTAAGACCTGAACTAAAGAGATGTTTTGAAGCTTACTTCAAAAATAAAAAATAAAAAAAATAAAAATAAAATCTCTTTCACATTGACCTTATTCTTTCTGGGAGTTCATCTGTATTGCCCATATTAAGAGTTTATACTGGCCCGGCACGGTGGCTCACGTCTATAATCCCGCCAAGGCCGGGCAGATCACTTGAGGTCAGGAGTTCGAGACAAGTCTGGCCAACATGGCAAAATCCCGCCTCTACTAAAAATACAAAAATGAGTCGGATGTGGTGGTGTGCGCCTGTAATCCCAGCTACTCAGGAGACTGAGGCATGAGAATCGCTTGAACTCAGGAGGCGAAAGTTGCAGTGAGCAGAGATCACACCACTGCACTCTAGCCTGGGTGACAGACTGAAACTGTGTCTCAAAAAAACAACAAAAAACAAACAAAAACAACAAACCAAAAACCCTTATGCTTACCTTTCAGTGTTAAATTCAAATTTCTTTTAAGCTACATGCACTCATATATTAAGAATTTGTAAAAATCTAGCAAATCACTAACTAGACTGGGAAAATGACATTCTAAGCTCAATGTTTGGTTGGAGGGAGGAGCAGTGAACCAAAACTGAATGTTTGAATACAGTACAGCAAAGCAAAACTACATGAAGATCCTAGCTGGGTCATATACAACCCAAGGTGTCTCAGCAGCCTGGCCAATACTCTCAAATCAACGTTACAGAAAAGAAAAGGTTACTACCTGTCTTTGTTTTATTTCTTCTTTCTTCAGTTCTAGGAAAGCAGAAGGGATTCCCGCGATGTTTTCC